>NW_026636744.1:0-2476 GCF_028554395.1 Pezoporus wallicus | reverse complement strand
GGGGGGGGGCGGGTTGGACCCCCCCATCCAGAGCATCTTCTCCCCTTCAATCCCTTCCTTTCCCGGCTTCTTGCAGCAATAAGCTCCCTATCCGGAGGATCCACTCGCTGCCGGTGGGTGCTGGGGCTGAGCGGGGATGGGGATGGGGATGGAGCAGGGGCTCTGCAGCCCCTTTGACCCCCCCCCATTTCCGTCCCCCCCCGTCACAGCCGCGGCTGCTTGGGGCCAGCCCGGTCCTGAGGAACATCTCCCACAGCCGGGAATTCAACGGGAGCTGCGCCCGCAGGGGCCAGGAGCCGGAGCCGGAGCCGGTACGGGGCAGCGGGGCAGGAGCCTGGGCCCTGAACCCTTGTGGGGCTGGGGGGGGTGGCAGAGCCAGGGCAGCTCCGTGGGGGGTCCCCAGTGTCCCATGGAGCTGTTCCCAGTATCCCAATGAGCTCCATCACTGTTCCCAATATCCCATGGAGCTGTTCCCAGTATCCCAATGAGCTCCATCACTGTTCCCAGTATCCCATGGAGCTGTTCCCAGTACCCCAATGAGCTCCATCACTGTTCCCAATATCCCATGGAGCTGTTCCCAGTATCCCAATGAGCTCCATCACTGTTCCCAGTATCCCATGGAGCTGTTCCCAGTACCCCAATGAGCTCCATCACTGTTCCCAATATCCCATGGAGCTGTTCCCAGTATCCCAATGAGCTCCATCACTGTTCCCAGTATCCCATGGAGCTGTTCCCAGTATCCCATGGAGCTGTTCCCAGTACCCCAATGAGCTCCCTCACTGTTCCCAGTGTCCCATGGAGCTGTTCCCAGTGTCCCATGGAGCTGTTCCCAGTATCCCAATGAGCTCCATCACTGTTCCCAGTATGCCATGGAGCTGTTCCCAGTACCCCAATGAGCTCCCTCACTGTTCCCAGTGTCCCATGGAGCTGTTCCCAGTATCCCATGGAGCTCCATCACTGTTCCCAGTATCCCATGGAGCTGTTCCCAGTATCCCATGGAGCTCCATCACTGTTCCCAGTATCCCTTTGAGCTCCATCACTGTTCCCAGTACCCCAATGAGCTCCATCACTGTTCCCAGTATCCCATGGAGCTGTTCCCAATATCCCAATGAGCTCCATCACTGTTCCAAATATCCCATGGAGCTGTTCCCAGTATCCCATGGAGCTCCATCACTGTTCCCAGTATCCCATGGAGCTCCATCACTGTTCCCAGTATCCCATGGAGCTCCATCACTGTTCCCAGTACCCCAATGAGCTCCATCACTGTTCCCAGTATGCCATGGAGCTGTTCCCAGTATCCCAATGAGCTCCATCACTGTTCCCAGTATGCCATGGAGCTGTTCCCAGTATCCCAATGAGCTCCATCACTGTTCCCAGTATCCCAATGAGCTCCATCACTGTTCCCAGTATGCCATGGAGCTGTTCCCAGTATCCCAATGAGCTCCATCACTGTTCCCAGTATGCCATGGAGCTGTTCCCAGTATCCCCATGAGCTCCATCACTGTTCCCAGTATCCCAATGAGCTCCATCACTGTTCCCAGTATGCCATGGAGCTGTTCCCAGTATCCCAATGAGCTCCATCACTGTTCCCAGTATCCCAATGAGCTCCATCACTGTTCCCAGTATGCCATGGAGCTGTTCCCAGTATCCCAATGAGCTCCATCACTGTTCCCAGTATCCCAATGAGCTCCATCACTGTTCCCAGTATGCCATGGAGCTGTTCCCAGTACCCCAATGAGCTCCATCACTGTTCCCAATATCCCATGGAGCTGTTCCCAGTATCCCAATGAGCTCCATCACTGTTCCCAGTATGCCATGGGGCTGTTCCCAGTATGCCATGGGGCTGTTCCCAGTACCCTAATGAGCTCCCTCACTGTTCCCAGTATCCCATGGAGCTGTTCCCAGTATCCCATGGAGCTGTTCCCAGTATCCCATGGAGCTGTTCCCAGTGTCCCATGGAGCTGTTCGCAGTATCCCATGGAGCTCCATCACTGTTCCTAGTACCCCAATGAGCTCCATCACTGTTCCCAGTATCCCATGGAGCTGTTCCCAATATCCCATGGAGCTCCATCACTGTTCCCAATATCCCATGGAGCTGTTCCCAGCATCCCATGGAGCTCCATCACTGTTCCCAGTATGCCATGGAGCTGTTCCCAGCATCCCATGGAGCTCCATCACTGTTCCCAATATCCCATGGAGCTGTTCCCAGTATCCCAATGAGCTCCATCACTGTTCCCAGTATCCCATGGAGCTGTTCCCAGTATCCCATGGAGCTCCATCACTGTTCCCAGTATCCCATGGAGCTGTTCCCAGTATCCCATGGAGCTCCATCACTGTTCCCAGTGTCCCATGGAGCTGTTCCCAGTATCCCATGGAGCTCCATCACTGTTCCCAGTAATGCCATGGAGCTGTTCCCAGTATCCCAATGAGCTCCATCACTGTTCCCAGTATCCCAATGAGCTCCATCACTGTTCCC
>NW_026636743.1:0-2526 GCF_028554395.1 Pezoporus wallicus | reverse complement strand
TCAAATGGGCACAAAGGGGATTGAAAAGGCAAAAATTGCTTAGAAATAGCCAAACACGGCTTAAAAGCATTGAGAAATGGACAAAAATGGTTCAGAAAAGGTGTCCTGGGTTCAGCAGTAGCAGTCATGTTTTTTTCCTTTGTGTTAACTGGTGCAGTGCTGTGTTTTGACTTCTAGTTTGAGAACAGCGTCAAATTGAAAGAAAAGGATTAGTAAAGGAAAAAAATGGGTTAAAAAGTGTTGGAAACTGGAAAAAAAGTGGGTAAGAAAAGGAAAAAATTGCTTAAAAAGGGTTAGGATTTGAGAAAAATGGGTTAGGAAAGGGAAAAATGGCTTTAAAAGGGTTGGAATTTGAGAAAAATGGGTTAGAAAAGGAAAAGGAAAAAAGCCCTGAAAAACTTAGAAATGGACAGAATTGGGTTAGGGAAGGAAAAAAATGACTTCAAAAGGTTGGTATTTGGCAAAAATGGGTGAGAAAAGGGGAAAATATCTTTAAAAGGGTAGAAATTGACAAAAATGGGTAAGAAAAGGAAACCAAAAAAGGGATTCAAAAATATTTGTAAAGGGGCAAAAATAGGATAGAAATGGGCTACTTGGTTGAAAAAATGGCAAAAGAAGGCTTGAAATGGGTTAGAAAAAGAAAAAATGGCTTTAAAAGGGTTAGAGATTGAGAAAAATGGGTTAGAAAAAGAAAAAAAATGGCTTTAAACAGGTTAGAGATTGAGAAAAATGGGTTAGAAAAGGAAATTAAAAAAAAACCTGAAACAGCATAGAACTAAGCAAAAATGGCTTAGGAAAGGAAAAAAAAAGGCTTAAAAAGGGTAGCAATTTGACAAAAATGGCTTAGAAAACGTAATCAAAAAAGGATTCCAAATACTTAAAAAAAGGGCAAAAATGGGATAGAAATGGGTTCTTGGTTGAGAAAGGGCAAAGGAAGGCTTGAAATGTGTTAGAAATCAGCAAATTTGATTTAGAAAAGGCAAAAAAGATCGACTTAACAGGAGTTTGAAATGGGAAAAAAAAAGGCAAAAATGGGGGAGAAAAGGAAAAAACACCTTCTAAAAATTGTTAGAAATTGAAAAAATGGGTTAGAAAAGGAAAAAAATGGCGTTAAAAGGGTTGGAATTTGACAAAAAAGGGTTAGAAAAGGAAACCAAAAAAGGGATTCAAAAATACTTAGAAAAGGGCAAAAATGGGATAGAAATGGGCAACTTGGTCGAAAAAGGGCAAAGGAAGGCTTGAAATGGGTTAGAAATCAGCAAACATGGTTTAGAAAAGGCAAAAAAGAACGACTTAACAGGAGTTCGAAATGGGAAAAGAAGCACTTAAAACGACTTAGAAAAAGGCAAAAATGGGGTAGGAAAAAAAAAAACTGCTAAAAAATTGATAGAAATTAAAAAAAACAAATTAGAAAAGGAAAAAAATGGCTTAAAAAGTGTTGGAAACTGGAAAAAAATGGGTTACAAAAGGAAAAAAATGGCTTCAAAATGGTTGGGATTTGAGAAAAATGGGTTAGGAAAGGGAAAAATGGCTTAAAAAAGGGTTGGAAACTGGAAAAAAAATGGTTAGAAAAGGAAAAAATGGCTTAAAAGGCTTGGACACTGGAAAAAAACGGGTTAGAAAAGGAAAAAAATGGCTTCAAAAGGTTAGAGATTGAGAAAAATGGGTTAGAAAAGGAAATCAAAAAAAGCCCTGAAACAACATTGAAATAAGCAAAAATGGAAAAAAAAGGAAAAAAAAAAAGGCTTAAAAAGGGTTGGAATTTGACAAAAATGGCTTAGAAAAGGTAATCAAAAAAGGATTCCAAATACTTAAAAAAAGGGCAAAAATGGGAGAGAAATGGGTTCTTGGTTGAGAAAGGGCAAAGGAAGGCTTGAAATGGGTTACAAATCAGCAAATATGGTTTAGAAAAGGCAAAAAAGAACGACTTAACAGGAGTTCGAAATGGGAAAAAAACACTTAAAACGACTTAGAAAAAGGCAAAAATAAGGTAGGAAAAAAAAAAAACACCTGCTAAAATTTCTAGAAATTGAAAAAAAAAAGGATTAGAAAAGGAAAAAAATGGCTTAAAAAGTGGTGGAAGCTGGAAAAAAATGGGTTAGAAAAGGAGAAAAAAGGCTTCAAATGGGTTGGGATTTGAGAAAAATGGGTTAGGAAAGAAAAAATGGCTTTAAAAGGGTTGGAATTTGAGTAAAATGGGTTAGAAAAGGAAAAAAATGGCTTTAAAAGGGTTGGAATTTGATCAAAATGGGTGAGAAAAGGAAATCAAAAAGGGATTCCAAATACTTAAAAAAGGGCAAAAAATGGGATAGAAATGGGTTCTTGGTCGAAAAAGGGGAAAAGAAGGCTTGAAATGGGATAGAAATCAGCAAATATGGTTTAGAAAAGGCAAAAAAAGAACGACTTAACAGGAGTTCGAAATGGGAAAAAAAACACTTAAAAAAACTTTGGAAAGGATAAAAACGGGGGTAAGAAAAAAAAAACATATAAAAATTGTTAGAAATTGAAAAGAAAAGGATTAGAAAA
>NW_026636742.1:0-2514 GCF_028554395.1 Pezoporus wallicus | reverse complement strand
GGATTCCAGCTGCCGGGACAGCTCATCCACCTTGGCCACGGCCGTGTCCAGCTCCACCTGCTTCAGGTCCATGTGCTGCATGGCCAGCGCTGGGGGGGGAACATGTGGGGCAGGGGAGGGGGGGTCAGCCTGCACCCCATAGCGTGCCCCACAGCACCCTTTGGCTGCCCCCCCCTTACACTGGAAGGTGAGGTCCAGCAGGTCCTGAGCGCTCTGCAGCCGCTCGCTCGCCATCGCGATACCTGCAGGGGGATGTCGCGATAGTGGGGGACACACACACACACACACACGACACAGGACACCCCCCCCCCCCCCTGCACCCCAATCCCTTGGGAACGCGGGAGCGGGATGTGCCGGGGCCCGTTCTCCGCATTAGCATAATTAGCAGTAATTAACGCATCGCAAGGAGCCGGCACCGCCCCCCCCCGGGCACGGCGCTGATTTGGGGGGGGGGGGAACCCCCTCTTTTACATTGGGGTCACCCCATGGGTGGGGGGGGTATAGAATAGGGACCTCCGCACCCATGGGTGCCCCATGGCCAAGGGGGGGGTGGGGGTCAATGGGTGTCAAGGGGGGGGTTTTGGGGTAACCCCCCCCCCGCCGCCGCGGCCCCCACCCAGGCGGCTCCGCCCCGGCCCGGTTCTCGCCCCCGGGGACAGCGGACGAGCCCCGGCTCGCCCGGGCCGGGCGGGGAGAGGAGGGAAGGGGGGGACGGGAAAGGAACCGGTACCCGAAAACACAGCCCAGAGACCCAAAACGGAGCGGAATGAGCCCAAAACTGAGCCCAGAGACCCAAAACGGAGCGGAATGAGCCCAAAATGAGCCCAGAGACCCAAAACGGAGACCCAAAACTGGAAATGAGCCCAAAATGAGCCCAGAGACCCAAAACGGAGCGGAATGAGCCCAAAACTGAGCCCAGAGACCCAAAACGGAGCGGAATGAGCCCAAAATGAGCCCAGAGACCCAAAACTGAGCCCAGAGACCCAAAACGGAGCGGAATGAGCCCAAAATGAGCCCAGAGACCCAAAACGGAGCGAAATGAGCCCAAAATGAGCCCAGAGACCCAAAACGGAGCGGAATGAGCCCAAAACTGAGCCCAGAGACCCAAAACGGAGCGGAATGAGCCCAAAATGAGCCCAGAGACCCAAAACGGAGCGGAATGAGCCCAAAATGAGCCCAGAGACCCAAAACGGAGCGAAATGAGCCCAAAATGAGCCCAGAGACCCAAAACTGAGCCCAGAGACCCAAAACGGAGCGGAATGAGCCCAAAATGAGCCCAGAGACCCAAAACGGAGCGAAATGAGCCCAAAATGAGCCCAGAGACCCAAAACTGAGCCCAGAGACCCAAAACGGAGCGGAATGAGCCCAAAATGAGCCCAGAGACCCAAAACGGAGCGGAATGAGCCCAAAACACAGCCCAGAGACGCAGGAAAATGAGCCCAAAATGAGCCCAGAGACCCAAAACGGAGGGAATGAGCCCAAAATGAGCCCAGAGACCCAAAACGGAGCGAAATGAGCCCAAAATGAGCCCAGAGACCCAAAACTGAGCCCACAGACCCAAAACGGAGCGGAATGAGCCCAAAATGAGCCCAGAGACCCAAAACGGAGAATGAGCCCAAAATGAGCCCAGAGACCCAAAACGGAGCGGAATGAGCCCAAAATGAGCCCAGAGACCCAAAACGGAGCGGAATGAGCCCAAAACTGAGCCCAGAGACCCAAAACGGAGCGGAATGAGCCCAAAATGAGCCCAGAGACCCAAAACGGAGCGGAATGAGCCCAAAATGAGCCCAGAGACCCAAAACGGAGCGGAATGAGCCCAAAATGGAAGACCCAAAACGGAGCGGAATGAGCCCAAAATGAGCCCAGAGACCCAAAACGGAGCGGAATGAGCCCAAAATGAGCCCAGAGACCCAAAACGGAGCGGAGCCCAGAGACCCAAAACGGAGCGGAATGAGCCCAAAATGAGCCCAGAGACCCAAAACGGAGCGGAATGAGCCCAAAACACAGCCCAGAGACCCAAAACGGAGCGGAATGAGCCCAAAACTGAGCCCAGAGACCCAAAACGGAGCGGAATGAGCCCAAAATGAGCCCAGAGACCCAAAACGGAGCGGAATGAGCCCAAAATGAGCCCAGAGACCCAAAACGGAGCGGAATGAGCCCAAAATGAGCCCAGAGACCCAAAACGGAGCGGAATGAGCCCAAAATGAGCCCAGAGACCCAAAACGGAGCGGAATGAGCCCAAAATGAGCCCAGAGACCCAAAACGGAGCGGAATGAGCCCAAAATGAGCCCAGAGACCCAAAACGGAGCGGAATGAGCCCAAAATGAGCCCAGAGACCCAAAACGGAGCGGAATGAGCCCAAAATGAGCCCAGAGACCCAAAACGGAGCGGAATGAGCCCAAAATGAGCCCAGAGACCCAAAACGGAGCGGAATGAGCCCAAAATGAGCCCAGAGACCCAAAACGGAGCGGAATGAGCCCAAAATGAGACCCAGAGACCCAAAACGGAGCGGAA
>NW_026636741.1:0-2464 GCF_028554395.1 Pezoporus wallicus | reverse complement strand
ATGTGTCCCTATGGTCCCTATGTGTCCCTATGGTCCCTATGTGTCTCTATGTGTCCCTATGTATCCCTATGGGTCCCTATGTATCCCTATGGGTCCCTATGTGTCCCTATGTGTCCCTATATGTCTCTATGTGTCCCTATGGGTCCCTATGTGTCCCTATGTGTCCCTATGGGTCCCTATGTGTCCCTATGTGTCCCTATGTGTCCCTATGGGTCCCTATGCGTCCCTATGGGGCGCTATGGGTCCCTGTGGCTCCCCCCTGTGTGGGTGCAGGAGCCGGCGCTGCGGGTGCCCGAGGGTGACACCATCTACGACTACGCCTGGTTCCCACTCATGGACTCCAGGGAGCCCCAGACCTGCCTGTGGGTGCTATGGGGTGCTATGGGGGCAATGGGGGCTATGGGGGGCAATGGGGGCTATGGGCGCTATGGGGCAATGGGGGGCTACAGGGCAATGGGGGCTATGGGGGCTATGAGGCAATGGGGGGGCTATGGGGCAATGGGGGCTATGGGGGCTATGGGGCAATGGGGGCTATTGGGCAATGGGGGCTATGGGGGGCAATGGGGGCTATGGGGGGCCATGGGGCAATGGGGGCAATGGGGGCTATGGGGGTAATGGGGGCTATGGGGGGGGCAATGGGGGGCTATGGGGTACAAAATATGGGGGTAATGGGGGCTATGGGGGGTAATGGGGGCTATGGGGCAATGGGGGGCAGTGGGGCTATGGGGGCAATAGGGGTCCATATGGGTCCATACTGGTCTATACTGGGCTGTAGTAGTCCACACTGGTCCATATTGGTCCATACTGGTGCATACTGGTCAGTACTGGTCCATACTGGTCCGTACTGGTCCGTACCAGTCCATACTGGTCCATACTGGTCTATACTGGGCTGTGGTAGCCCGCACTGGTCCATATTGGTCCATACTGGTGCATACTGGTCAGTACTGGTCCATACTGGTCCGTACTGGTCCGTACCAGTCCATACTGGTCCATACTGGTGTATACTGGTCAGTACTGGTCCATACTGGTCCGTACTGGTCAGTACCAGTCCATACTGGTCCATACTGGTGATTACTTGTCCATACTGCCCCACACTGCTCTGTACTGGTCCATACTGGTCCACATTGGTCCATACTGGTCAGTACTGGTCCATATTGGTGCACGCTGACCCATACTGGTCATTACTGCTCCATACTGGTCCGTACTGGTCAGTAGTGCTCCATACTGGTCCATACTGGTCCATACTGGTCCGTACTGCTCAGTACTGGTCCATACTGGTCCGTACTGCTCCATACTGGTCCATACTGCTCCATACTGCTCCATACTGGTCCATACTGGTCAGTACTGGTCCATACTGGTCCGTACTGGTCCATACTGGTCATTACTGGTCCATACTGGTCCGTACTGGTCATTGCTGGTCCGTACTGGTCCCTACTGCTCCATACTGCCCCGTACTGGTCCGTACTGGTCCATACTGGTGTGTACCATACTGGTCCGCACCAGGCCATACTGGGCTACACTTGTCCATACTGGTCTTTACTGCTCCATACTGGTCCATACTGGTCCATACTGGTCCGTACTGGTCCATACTGGTCCATACTGCCTCACCGGTCCATACTGGTCTGTCCATTGGTCTGTACTGGTCCATACTGGTCCGTACTGCTCCATACTGCTCCATACTGGTCCGTACTGGTCCATCCTGGTCCGTACCGATCCATACTGCTGCCTACAGATCCATTCCGATCCTTACTGGTCCATACTGGTCCGTACTGGTCCGTACTGGTCCATACTGGTCCGTCCTGGTCCATACTGGTCCGTACTGCTCCATACTGGTCCGTACTGGTCCGTACTGGTCCATACTGGTCCGTACTGCTCCATACTGTACCGGTCCACACTGGTCTATACTGGTCCATACCGGGTACGTACTGGTCTGTACTGCTCCATACTGGTCCATACTGCTCCATACTGCTCCATACTGGTCCATACTAGTCCGTACTGGTCTGTACTGGTCCGTACTGGTCCGTACTGGTCCATACTGGTCCATACTGGTCTGTACTGCTCCATACTGGTCCATAATGGTCCATACTGGTCCGTACTGGTCTGTACTGGTCTGTACTGGTCCATACTAGTCCGTACTGGTCCATACTAGTCCGTACTGGTCCGTACTGGTCTGTACTGGTCTGTACTGGTCCGTACTGGTCTGTACTGGTCTGTACTGGTCCGTACTGGTCTGTACTGGTCTGTACTGGTCCGTACTGGTCTCTACTGGTCCATACTGGTCTGTACTGGTCTGTACTGGTCCGTACTGGTCTGTACTGGGCAGGGTGGCCTCCAGCAGCCGGGACAGCCGTCCCACCTCTCGGATGCCTTCGATGGGACCCTGGAGGGCTCCTTCCATTGCCTACAACCACCTGGTGAGCCCCATAGCGACCCCCAAGTGCCCCATAGCGACCCCCAAGTGCCA
>NW_026636740.1:0-2492 GCF_028554395.1 Pezoporus wallicus | reverse complement strand
TACCTAAAAGTACATTTGAATGCAACCTCTCCAAAGCTTCTTCTCAGCTGCCCAGTAGCACAGCGATTAGTGCACGAACTTCTGGCTTCTGCTCCCAGATACGAAGAGCCGGGAGGGAAAGCATGTGCTGGGCATCTTCAGCACACAGTCTGCTTTGCAACGGTGTCACCATCATTGCTGTCGCTCCTCGCTTTCATACCTAAAGGTCCATTTGAATGCACCCTCTTCGGAGCTTGCTCTCGGCTGCCCAGCAGCACAGTGAGTAGAGCACGAACGGTTGCCGTCTGCTAGCACAGTGGAGGAGCCAGGAGGGAAAGCATGTGCTGGGCATCTTCAGCACACAGTCAGCTTTGCAACGGTGTCACCATCATTGCTGTCGCTCCTCGCTTTCATACTTAAAAGTCCATTTGAGTGCAACCTCTGCGATGCTTGTTCTCGGCTGCCCAGGGGCAGAGCGATTAGTGCACGAACGTCTGGCTTCTGCTCCCAGATCCGAAGAGCCAGGAGGGAAAGCATGTGCTGGGCATCTTCAGCACACAGTCAGCTTTGCAACGGTGTCACCATCATTGCTGTCGCTCCTCGCTTTCATACCTAAAGGTCCATTTGAAAGCACCCTCTTCGGAGCTTGCTCTCGGCTGCCCAGCAGCACAGTGAGTAGAGCACGAACAGTTGCCGTCTGCTCCCACAATCGAAGAGCCAGGAGGGAAAGCTGGTGCTCTGAATCTTCTGCACACAGTCAGCTTTGACCCAGTGCGTCCATCATTGCTGTCGCTCCTCGCTTTCATACCTAAAGGTCCATTTGAATGCACCCTCTTCGGAGCTTGCTCTCGGCTGCCCAGCTGCACAGTGAGTAGAGCACGAACAGTTGCCGTCTGCTCCCACAATCGAAGAGCCAGGAGGGAAAGCTGGTGAAAGCTAGGGTTAGGGTTAGGGTTAGGGTTAGGGGTAGGGTTAGGGGTTAGGGTTAGGGGTAAGGGTTAGGGTTATGGTTAGGGTTAGGGGTTAGGGTTAGGGTTATGGTTAGGTTTAGATTTAGGGTTAGGGTTAAAGGTATTATGATTATTAGGGTTACCCAGCTTGGGTTAGCTTGTTAGGGTTAGGGTTAGGGTTAGGGTTAGGGTTAGGGTTAACATTGCCGTCTGCTCCCACAGTCGAAGAGCCAGGAGGGAAAGCATGTGCTGGGCATCTTCAGCACACAGTCCGCTTTGCAACGGTGTCACCATCATTGCTGTCGCTCCTCGGTTTCATACCTAAAAGTCCACTAGAATGCAACCTCTACGGAGCTTGATCTCAGCTGCCAAGTAGCACAGCGATTAGAGCACGAACGTCTGGCCTCTGCTCCCAGAGCCGAAGAGCCAGGAGGGAAAGCATGTGCTGGGCATCTTCAGCACACAGTCAGCTTTGCAACGGTGTCACCATTATTGCTGTCACTCCTCGGTTTCATACCTAAAAGTCCATTTGAATGCAACCTCTCCAAGCTTGCTCTCAGGCTGCCCAGTAGCACAGCGATTAGTGCACGAACGTCTGGCTTCTGCTCCCAGATCCGAAGAGCCAGGAGGGAAAGCATGTGCTGGGCATCTTCAGCACACAGTCAGCTTTGCAACGGTGTCACCATCATTGCTGTCGCTCCTCGCTTTCATACCTAAAGGTCCATTTGAATGCACCCTCTTCGGAGCTTGCTCTCGGCTGCCCAGCAGCACAGTGAGTAGAGCACGAACGGTTGCCGTCTGCTAGCACAGTGGAGGAGCCAGGAGGGAAAGCATGTGCTGGGCATCTTCAGCACACAGTCAGCTTTGCAACAGTGCCTCCATCATTGCTGACGCTTTTCACTTTCATACCTAGAAGTTCATTTGAATCCACCTTCTCCGCTCATTGCTCTTGGCTGTCCAGCGGCACAGTCAGTAGAGCACGAACGTCTGGCCTCTGCTCCCAGAGCCGAAGAGCCAGGAAGGAAAGCATGTGCTGGGCATCTTCAGCACACAGTCAGCTTTGCAACGGTGTCACCATCATTGCTGTCGCTCCTCGGTTTCATACCTAAAAGTCCATTTGAGTGCAACCTCTCCGAAGCTTGTTCTCGGCTGCCCAGGGGCAGAACGATTAGCGCACGAACGTCTGGCTTCTGCTCCCAGATCCGAAGAGCCAGGAGGGAAAGCATGTGCTGGGCATCTTCAGCACACAGTCAGCTTTGCAACGGTGTCACCATCATTGCTGTCGCTCCTCGCTTTCATACCTAAAGGTCCATTTGAATGCACCCTCTTCGGAGCTTGCTCTCGGCTGCCCAGCAGCACAGTGAGTAGAGCACGAACGGTTGCCGTCTGCTAGCACAGTGGAGGAGCCAGGAGGGAAAGCATGTGCTGGGCATCTTCAGCACACAGTCAGCTTTGCAACAGTGCCTCCATCATTGCTGACGCTTTTCACTTTCATACCTAGAAGTTCATTTGAATCCACCTTCTCCGCTCATTGCTCTTGGCTGTCCAGCGGCACAGTCAGTA
>NW_026636739.1:0-2536 GCF_028554395.1 Pezoporus wallicus | reverse complement strand
CTGTGCCGCTGGACAGCCAAGAGCAATGAGCGGAGAAGGTGGATTCAAATGAACTTCTAGGTATGAAAGTGAAATGCGTCAGCAATGATGGAGGCACTGTTGCAAAGCTGACTGTGTGCTGAAGATGCCCAGCACATGCTTTCCCTCCTGGCTCCTCCACTGTGCTAGCAGACGGCAACCGTTCGTGCTCTACTCACTGTGCTGCTGGGCAGCCGAGAGCAAGCTCCGAAGAGGGTGCATTCAAATGGACCTTTAGGTATGAAAGCGAGGAGCGACAGCAATGATGGTGACACCGTTGCAAAGCTGACTGTGTGCTGAAGATGCCCAGCACATGCTTTCCCTCCCGGCTCTTTGGCTCTGGGAGCAGAGGCCAGAAGTTCGTGCACTAATCGCTGTGCTACTGGGCAGCTGAGAAGCAGCTTTGGAGAGGTTGCATTCAAATGTACTTTTAGGTATGAAACCGAGGAGTGACAGCAATAATGGTGACAGCATTGCAAAGCTGACTGTGTGCTGAAGATGCCCCGCACATGCTTTCCCTCCTGGCTCTTCGACTGTGGGAGCAGACGGCAACCCTAACCCTAACCCTAACCCTAACCCTAACCAAACCCTAACCCTAACCCTAACCCCTAACCCTAACCCTAACCCCTAACCCTAACCCTAACCCTAACCCTAACCCCAAACCCTAACCCCTAACCCAAACCCTAACCCCAACCCTAACCCTAACCCTAACCCTAACCTTTCACCAGCTTTCCCTCCTGGCTCTTCGATTGTGGGAGCAGACGGCAACTGTTCGTGCTCTACTCACTGTGCAGCTGGGCAGCCGAGAGCAAGCTCCGAAGAGGTTGCATTCAAATGGACCTTTAGGTATGAAAGCGAGGAGCGACAGCAATGATGGTGACACCGTTGCAAAGCTGACTGTGTGCTGAAGATGCCCAGCACATGCTTTCCCTCCTGGCTCTTCGACTGTGGGAGCAGACGGCAGACGTTCGTGCTCTACTCACTGTGCTGCTGGGCAGCCGAGAGCAAGCTCCGAAGAGGTTGCATTCAAATGGACTTTTAGGTATGAAAGCGAGGAGCGACAGCAATGATGGTGACACCGTTGCAAAGCTGACTGTGTGCTGAAGATGCCCAGCACATGCTTTCCCTCCTGGCTCTTCGACTGTGGGAGCAGACGCCAACCGTTCGTGCTCTACTCACTGTGCTGCTGGGCAGCCGAGAGCAAGCTCCGGAGAGGGTGCATTCAAATGGACGTTTAGGTATGAAACCGAGGAGCGACAGCAATGATGGTGACACCGTTGCAAAGCTGACTGTGTGCTGAAGATGCCCAGCACATGCTTTCCCTCCTGGCTCTTCGGATCTGGGAGCAGAAGCCAGAAGTTCGTGCACTAATCGCTGAGCTACTGGGCAGCTGAGAAGCACCTTTGGAGAGGTTGCATTCAAATGTACTTTTAGGTATGAAACCGAGGAGTGACAGCAATAATGGTGACAGCATTGCAAAGCTGACTGTGTGCTGAAGATGACCTGCACATGCTTTCCCTCCTGGCTCTTCGACTGTGGGAGCAGACGGCAACCCTAACGCTAACCCTAACCCTAAGCCTAACCCTAACCCTAACCCTAACCCTAACCCTAACCCTAACCCTAACCCTACCCCTAACCCTAACCCTAACCCTAACCCTAACCCCAAACCCTAACCCCTAACCCTAACCCTAACCCTAACCCTAACCCTAAGCTTTCACCAGCTTTCCCTCCTGGCTCTTCGATTGTGGGAGCAGACGGCAGCTGTTCGTGCTCTACTCACTGTGCAGCTGGGCAGCCTAGAGCAAGCTCCGAAGAGGGTGCATTCAAATGGACCTTTAGGTATGAAAGCGAGGAGCGACAGCAATGATGGTGACACCGTTGCAAAGCTGACTGTGTGCTGAAGATGCCCAGCACATGCTTTCCCTCCTGGCTCTTCGGATCTGGGAGCAGAAGCCAGACGTTCGTGCTCTACTCGATGTGCTGCTGGGCAGCCGAGAGCGAGCTTAGAGAGGTTGCACTCAAATGGACTTTTAAGTATGAAAGCGAGGAGCGACAGCAATGATGGTGACACCGTTGCAAAGCTGACTGTGTGCTGAAGATGCCCAGCACCAGCTTTCCCTACTGGCTCTTCGATTGTGGGAGCAGACGGCAACCGTTCGTGCTCTACTCACTGTGCTGCTGGGCAGCCGAGAGCAAGCTCCGAAGAGGGTGCTTTCAAATGGACCTTTAGGTATGAAAGCGAGGAGCGACAGCAATGATGGTGACACCGTTGCAAAGCTGACTGTGTGCTGAAGATGCCCAGCACATGCTTTCCCTCCTGGCTCTTCGGCTCTGGGAGCAGAGGCCAGAAGTTCGTGCACTAATCGCTGAGCTACTGGGCAGCTGAGAAGCAGCTTTGGAGAGGTTGCATTCAAATGTACTTTTAGGTATGAAACCGAGGAGTGACAGCAATAATGGTGACAGCATTGCAAAGCTGACTGTGTGCTGAAGATGCCCCGCACATGATTTCCCTCCTGGC
>NW_026636738.1:0-24662 GCF_028554395.1 Pezoporus wallicus | reverse complement strand
CCCTTGGGTTGAACCAACCCCCCCCTTGGGGGGGGCACCATTAGGGAACTCAGCCCCCCCCCCCCCCCCGTAATTAACACTAAGCTTAATTAATAAAGGAAAGGGGGGAGTTGTGACCCCCCCCCCCCCCCCGGTGTTTCCCTCCCTTTTCCTCCCCCCCTTTGTGCCCCCCTCATTTCTGCCCCCCCCCCCCCATGTGTGTCCATCCCCTCCTAGCCCCCCCCTTGTCCCTCCCTCTTGGTCCTACCCCCCCCCCCCCCCCCGGGCGCTGCCGTTGGCAGGAGCCGGCTCCGCGGTCACCATGGCAACGGGTCACAAATAACTCTGCTGCTGATTGGGGTTCTCCCGCCGCACGGGGAGGGACCCCCCCAACAGCACCCCCATAGCACCCTATGGCACCCCACAGCATCCCATAGTACCCTACAGCATCCCCATAGCACCCTATGGCACCCCACAGTACCTTACAGCACCCCCATAGCACCCTATGGCACCCCACAGCATCCCATAGTACCCTACAGCATCCCCATAGCACCCTATGGCACCCCACAGCATCCCATAGTACCCAACAGCACCCTATGGCACCCCACAGCATCCCATAGTACCCTACAGCATCCCCATAGCACCCTATGGCACCCCACAGCATCCCACAGTACCTTACAGCACCCCCATAGCACCCTATGGCACCCCACAGCATCCCATAGTACCCTACAGCATCCCCATAGCACCCTATGGCACCCCACAGTACCTTACAGCACCCCCATAGCACCCTATGGCACCCCACAGCATCCCATAGTACCCAACAGCACCCTATGGCACCCCACAGCATCCCATAGTACCCTACAGCATCCCCATAGCACCCTATGGCACCCCACAGCATCCCATAGTACCCTACAGCACCCCTATGGCACCCCACAGCATCCCTATAGTACCCCACAGCATCCTATGGTACCTTATAGCCCCCCTATAGCACCCCACAGCATCCCATAGTACCCTAGAGTATTCCTATAGCACCACACAGCATCCCATAGTACCCTATAGTACCCCATAGCACCCCTATAGCACCACACAGCATCCCATAGTACTCTATAGCACCCCTATAGTATCCACATAGCACTCCATAGTACCCTATAGTACCCCACAGCATCCCTATAGCACCACACAGCATCCCATAGTACCATATGGCACCCCTATAGCACCTCATAGTACCCTATAGCATCCATGGAGCACCCCATAGTACCCTATAGCACCCCATATAGCCCCCATACCCCACCTATATCGTGCCACAGGTCCCTATGGACTCCCTATAGGGCCCCACACATCCCCATAGGAACCATACGGTCCCCGGGGAGAGGAGGGGGTCACTCAGCCCCATGGGGTTTAAACCACCCCTATAGACCCTGCGAGGGGGGGGGGTGTCCCTATATACACCAATGAGCTCCATATAGGCCTATAGGGCCCCTCTGCCCCCCATGAACACAGAGGAACCGAGGGGGGGGGAATGAAAATCCTTTATTGCATCATCACCATAATCCATAGAAACAGGGAATGGGGGGGTCCTACAGGGAATGGGGGGGGTCCTATAGGAAATGAGGGGGGGTCACATGGGAAATGGGGGGATCCTATGGGAAATAGGGGGGGGAATATATAGGAAAATGGGGGCCTTATCGGGCCCAAAGCAACGCCATGATTCTACGGGGGGGGGGGGCACCCATGGGGGGGTCATGGGGGGGGGGGTCACTGCTCGTTGGGGGTGGGGTTGGCATCCGGGTACTTGGTGAGGTCAAAGGTCAGCACCTTGCTGATGACGCAATCGCCTTGCTGGGGGGGGGGGGAAGGGGGGGTCAGTCCCCTTTGCCCCTCCCCCCCATTTCTATAGGTACCATGATACCCCCCCCCTTACCCTCCCTCCCCCCCCCATTTACCCCTATGGGGGGGGTATCTTTATGGGGGGGGGGGGTATTTACCCCTATAGGGGGGTATTGGCCCCCATAGTGTGGTTATTTACCCCTATGGAGCAGGGATTTACCCCTATGGGGGGGGGTATCCTGATGGGGGGGGTTATTTACCCCTATAGGAGTCATTTATCCCTATGGGGGGGGGGGGGGTATTTACCCCTATAGTGCGGGAGGGGGACATTTCCCCCCCCCCAGCAGCACATTCACGGGGACATTCCCATTACCCTAAGGGGTATTTCTGCCCCTCAAAGGCGTTATTTACCCCCCAGGGGTGTTTTTACCCCCCCCAGGGGTGTTTTTGCCCCCCCAAGAGGTGTTTCTGCCCCCCCCCCAGGGGTACTGGACCCACCTCGGGGTAGACTCCGATGAGGCTCTGGGCCTTGGTGTAAAACTCCTCCTTGAGGGAGATGACGATGGCCTGGAAGTTGGCGGCCGATTGCTCCTTGATGTAGTTGGCCACCTAGAGAGACCCCCAAAACGGGTCAAAACAGCCCAAAACAGGTCAAAACAGCCCCAAAATGGGTCAAAACAGCCTCAAAATGGGTCAAAACAGCCCCAAAACAGGTCAAAACAGCCCCAAAACAGGTCAAAACAGCCCCAAAACGGGTCAAAACAGCCCCAAAACAGGTCAAAACAGCCCCAAAACGGGTCAAAACAGCCCCAAAACAGGTCAAAACAGCCCCAAAATGGGTCAAAACAGCCTCAAAATGGGTCAAAACAGCCCCAAAACAGGTCAAAACAGCCCCAAAATGGGTCAAAACAGCCTCAAAACGGGTCAAAACAGCCTCAAAATGGGTCAAAACAGCCCCAAAACAGGTCAAAACAGCCTCAAAACGGGTCAAAACAGCCCCAAAATGGGTCAAAACAGCCCCAAAACAGGTCAAAACAGCCTCAAAATGGGTCAAAACAGCCTCAAAATGGGTCAAAACAGCCTCAAAACGGGTCAAAACAGCCCAAAACAGGTCAAAACAGCCCCAAAATGGGTCAAAACAGCCTCAAAATGGGTCAAAACAGCCCCAAAACGGGTCAAAACAGCCCAAAACAGGTCAAAACAGCCCCAAAATGGGTCAAAACAGCCTCAAAATGGGTCAAAACAGCCCCAAAACAGGTCAAAACAGCCCCAAAACAGGTCAAAACAGCCCCAAAACGGGTCAAAACAGCCCCAAAACGCCCCCCCCCCCCCCCCAAATCAATGGGACCGCCCCACATCCCTATCAATTGGAACACCCCACATCCCATAGGGGGGTGTCCCCCCCATCCCAGACCCCCACCTTGCCGATGTTGGTGTTGTCCAGCGCCGCGTCGATCTCATCCAGCACGAAGAATGGGGCTGGTTTATAGCTGGGGGGGGATGATGATGATTGGGGGGGGGGAACACCCCAAAAAGAGGGGGGGCATCAAAATGGGGGGGTTTGGGCCTCACCTATGGATGGCAAAGAGCAGGGCGAGGGCAGCCACCGTCTTCTCCCCCCCCGAGAGGTTGTCCATGGGGCGGAAGCGCTTGCCGGGGGCCACGCAGTTGTAGTTGATGCCGTCCAGGTAGGGCTCCTCGGGGTTCTCGGGGCCCAGGAAGGCCTTGGGGGGGACAATGGGGGTCATTGGGGGGTGATGGGGATATGGGGGTGATGGGACATGGGGGCACCAAGTGTGCAGGCCTCTGGGCCAGGCTTGGGGTGGCCAGAAAAGGAACCCCAAGCCCTGTATAACCCCCTGTAACCCCTATGTAACCCCCTATAGAACCCCTATGGAATCCCCTATGTAACCCCCAACATAACCCCTATGTAACCCCCATAGAACCCCTATACAACCACTATGTAACCCTCTACAGAACCCCCATGTATTCCCTATGTACCCCCCTATATAACCCCCTATGTAACCCCCATGTATCCCCCGATATAACCCCCTATATAACCCATGTAACCCCCCTGTAACCCTCTTTAGAACCCCTATGTAACCCCTATAGAACCCCCATGTATCTCCCTATATAACACCCATGTAAGCCCCTATGTATCCCGCTATATAATCCCCTATGTATCCCCCGATATAATCCCCTATGTAACCCCTATAGAACCCCCATGTATCCCCCTATATAAACCCCTATGTAACCCCCACATATCCCCTATGTATCCCCCCCATAACCCCCTATGTATCCCCCTATGTAACCCCTATGTAACCCCCATGTAACCCACATGTATCCCCCTATGTAACCCCTATGTAACCCCCATGTAACCCACATGTATCCCCCTATGTAACCCCTATGTAACCCCCATGTAACCCACATGTATCCCCCTATGTAACCCCTATGTAACCCCCATGTAACCCACATGTATCCCCCTATGTAACCCCCACGTATCCCCCTACAGACCCCCCCTGTTTTGGGGGGGCCGGCCCTGACCTGGGCGCTGCTGTTGCGGGACAGGGCCTTGTAGATCTCGTCGATGTTGGTGGCCACGGCCTCGAAGCAGGCGGTGAAGCGGTCGAAGCGCTCCTTCTTCATCTGCTCGAAGGCCTGCTTCGCCTTCTTGGCCCGCTTCCGGGCCGCCTCGAACTCTGCCCACACCGAGGACGGGAGGGGGGGCATCAGTGGGGACACGGGGGGGGCAATGGGGGCAACGGGGGGGTCCCCCTGCCCAGCAGCACCGGTGGTACCCGCCCCGGTATCGCTGTGTCGCCTAGGGACTCGTGCGCTGGGTCTGCCTGGTCTACCCCATCTCGGACATCCCCGTGTCCCCCTGTATCCCCTATATCCCTATATCCAGTGTCCCCACATCCACGTTCCCATGTCCCTGTATCCCCCATATCCCTATATCCAGTGTCCCCACATCCACGTTCCCATGTCCTGGTATCCCCCATATCCCTATATCCAGTGTCCCCACATCCACGTTCCCATGTCCCTGTATCCCCACATTCCTATAGCCAGTGTCCCCACATCCATGTCCCCATGTCCCTGTATCCCCATTCCTATAGGGAGTATCCCCACATCCATGTCCCCATGTCCCTGTATCCCCACATTCCTATAGCCAGTGTCCCCACATCCACGTCCCCATGTCTCTGTAGCCCCACATTCCTATAGCCAGTGTCCCCACATCCCTTCAATGTGCCCATGTCCCTGTATCCCCACATTCCTATAGCCAGTGTCCCCACATCCCTGTATCCCCACATTCCTATAGCCAGTGTCCCCACATCCACGTCCCCATGTCTCTGTATCCCGGGTATCCCCACATCCCCCTGTATCTCCTATTGACACATCCCCGGTGTCTGCCTGGTCTACCCCACCTCTGCCATCCCTGTATCCCCACATCCCTATATCAGTGTCCCCACATCTCCCTGCATCTCGACACATCCCCGGTGACTGCCGGGTCTATCCCTGTATCCCTCTGTGTGTATCCCCACATCCCTTCATCCTGGTATCCTCGCATCCCTGTATCCCTTCATCCCTGTATCCCTGTACCTCCGCATCTCTGTATCCCTATAACCCTCTATCCCCACATCTCTTCATCCCTGTATCCCTTCATCCCTGTATCCCTATATCCCTGTACCACTGTATCCCTCTATCCTTGCATCCCTGTACCACTGTATCCCCGTACCCCCATATCCCCATACCCCTGTACCCCTGTATCCCCGTACCCCTGTATCCCCACATCCCCGTACCCCCATATCCCCATACCCCTGTATCCCCGTACCCCTGTATCCCCACATCCCTGTACCCCTGTATCCCCGTACCCCTGTATCCCCGTACCCCTGTACCCCCACATCCCTGTATCCCCATACCCCTGTACCCCCGTATTCCCGTCCCCCCCGCACCATCCGAGGTCTCCTGGAACTTGTCCCGGACGCTCTCCAGCTTCTCCATGGCCTTCATGTTGGGCGCGGCGATGCGCTGGAGCACGCTCTGCTGCTCCGTCAGCCGCTGCTGCAGCTGGTTCATCTCCTGCCGGATCTCCTCCTCGGCCTGCGCGTCCTGCAAGGGGGCGGGGCCTCCGGTGAGGGGGCGGGGCTCTCGCTTGGCAGAGGGAGTGGCCTCAGTGGAGGGGGTGTGTCTTACATTGAGGACTATGACTAAAACCTCATAGGAGACGATGAGGGGCGTGGCTTCTATCAAGGGGCGGGGCCTCTGGCGAAGGGGGCGTGGCTTTTACCTCCGTTGTTGACTATGAATAAGGCCTTATGGGAGATGATGAGGGGCGTGGCTTCTGTGAAGGGGGCGTGGTTTTGGATTGGGATAGGGAACGGCTTCAATGCAGGAGGCGTGGCTTCTATTAAGGGGGCGTGTCTACCATTGATGACTATGACTAAAGCCTTATAGGAGACGATGAGGGGCGTGGCTTCTATCAAGGGGGCGTGGCCTCCATCAACACGGTGTGGCTTTAGTCAGGGGGACTTTGCGCTTAAGGGGGTGGGGCCTGGGCACAGTGGGCATGGCCTCGACTCCAGGGGGGCAGGGCTTGGTATGCTAATGAAATCAGGTGAGGGAAGTGGGAGGAGCCAGAAGGACGCAGGAAGAGCCAGAAAGAAGTGGGAGCGGTCAGAAAGAAGAGGGCGGGGTCAAAAGTGGGAGGGGCCAGTACGGAGTAGGAGGAGCCTGAAGGGAGTAGGAGGGACGAGAAGGAAGTGGGTGGGGATAGAAGGAAGTGGGAGGAGCCAGAAGGAAGTGGGCGTGGCCAGGAGTGGGCGTGGCGCACCTTGAGCTCCTCTGGCAGGTCGCTGTAGTCGATCTCGATGAGCGCCTCGCGGGCGTAGAGGCTGGAGGAGCGCTGGGAGCTGCCCACGGCCTCCTCCCCTCCTGCACCTCCCTGCATTGGGGGGGGCACAGAGGACATAGGGGGGGTCCCCAACCCCCTGTAACCCCCCCCTTCCTCCCCCCCCAGCACCCACCTCCTCCTGGCTGATGTCGTCCATGGTGCCCTTGGAGAGGGGCAGTTTGATGTCCTGCATCTTGCAGGCCTGCAGCAGGTTGTGGCGGTCGCTGCGCTTCTGCTCCAGCTTCGTCTCGATGGCCGTCACCTCCTTCTGCAGGTGGGTCATCTCCCTGCGGGGCCAGGGCCGCCGCTAGCCACGCCCGTTCCCCCCTTTAGCCCCGCCTCCAAGGCCCCATACCCCTCCCATTTCCCTTTAGCTCCTCCCATTAGTTTATTAGCCACTCCCATTCCCCTTTTAACCCCACCCACAAGCCCCGTAGCCCCTTCCAGAACCCATTAAGCCCACCCACAAGCCCCATAGCTTTTCCTGTTCCCCCTTAACCCCACCCACAAGCCCCATTGCCTCTCCAATTCCTTTTTAGCCCCTCCCATTTCCATGTAGCCCCACCCATTTTCGTTTAGCACCACCCCCAAGCCCCATAACCCCTCCCATTCCCGTTTAGCCCCACCCCCCTCCATTCCCCTTTAACCCCCCTTACCAGCCCCATAGCCCCTCCCATTCCCTCTTAGCCACGCCCCAATCGCACCAGCCCCTCCCCTTGGCCCCGCCCTCACTTGTTGGCCCCGCCCAGCTTCTTGCGGATCTCCTCCATCTCGTGGTTCTTGTCGTTCACCTCGGACTTCTTGGCCAGGTGCTGGTTCTTGAGGTCCTGCAGCTGCGCCATCGTCTCGTCGATGATCTTCATGTGCCGCTGCTCCTCCTGCACCGCAGCCAGCCCATGATGAGCCCTCCAGCCCATAATGAGCCCTCCAGCCCATAATGAGCCCTCCAGCCCATAATGAGCCCTCCAGCCCATAATGAGCCCTCCAGCCCATAATGAGCCCTCCAGCCCATAATGATCCCCTCCAGCCCATAATGAGCCCTCCAGACCATAATGAGCCCTCCAGACCATAATGAGCCCTCCAGACCATAATGAGCCCTCCAGACCATAATGACTCCATCCAACCCATAATGAGCCCTCCAGACCATCATGACCCTCTCCAGCCCATAATGAGCCCTCCAGACCGTAATGACTCCATCCAACCCATAATGAGCCCTCCAGACCATCATGACTCCATCCAACCCACAATGAGCCCCCCAGACCATAATGACTCCATCCAGACCATCACGACCCCCCCCAGCCCATAATGACTCCATCTAGACCATAATGAGCCCCCCAGACCATAATGAGCCCCCCAGCCCATGACCCCTCCAGACCATAATGACCCTCTCCAGACCATAATGACCCCCCCAGCCCATGACCCCTCCAGCCCATAATGACCCCCTCCAGCCCATAATGACCCCCCCCTCCCATAATGTACCCCTACATACCATAATTTACCCCTCCAGACCATAATGACCCCTCCAGCCCATAATGACCCCCTCCAGCCCATAATGACCCCCTCCAGACCATAATGACCCCCTCCAGACCATAATGACCCCCTCCAGACCATAATGACCCCCTCCATCCAATAACCCCATTCCATAACCCCATCCTATATCCCCCATCCCACAAGCCTCTTCCATCCCATAACCCCATCCCATCACGCCATCCATCCCATTCCCATTCCCATCCCCATCCCCATCCATCCCCACCTATCCCATTCCCCTCCATCCCATTCCCACCCCATTCCCATGGGCTCAGGACCTTCTTGAGCTTCTCGATCTCGGCCTTGTCCTTGCGCACGCCCTGCTCCCCCCTGAGCTCCATCCATCCCATCCCCATCCATCCCATTCCATCCCCACCCATCCCCATTCCCATCCATCCCATCCCCATTCCCATTCCCACGGGATCAGGACCTTCTTGAGCTTCTCGATCTCGGCCTCGTCCTTGCGCACGCCCTGCTCCCCCCTGAGCTCCATCCATCCCGTTCCCATTCCCATCCATCCCGTTCCCATTCCCATCCCCATTCCCCTCCATCCCATCCCCATTCCCACCCCATTCCCACGGGATCAGGACCTTCTTGAGCTTCTCGATCTCGGCCTCGTCCTTGCGCACGCCCTGCTCCCCTGAGCTCCATCCATCCCATCCCCATCCATCCCATTCCATCCCCTCCATCCCATCCCCATTCCCATTCCCATGGGATCAGGACCTTCTTGAGCTTCTCGATCTCGGCCTCGTCCTTGCGCACGCCCTGCTCCCACATGGCCACCTTCTCCTGGTCCTCCCGCAGCTGGTTCCGCTCGAAGTCCAGCTGGATCCCCAGCCGCGTCTTCTGGTTCTCGAACTCCAGCCTGCAACGGGGCGGGGGACAAAGAGATGGGGGGGACCCCAAAGTGATGGGGGGGACCCCAAAGTGATGGGGGGGGAGAAAGTGATGGGGGGGGGCCCAAAGTGATGGGGGGGGGCCCAAAGTGATGGAGAGGGGAGACCCAAAGTGATGGGGAGGGGGGGCCCAAGGTGATGGGGGGGGCCCCAAGGTGATGGGGGGGCTCCTCAAGGTGATGGGGGGGGGTGAGGGGGGGCCCTCAGGGTGCTGGGGGGTCATCAAGATGATGGGGGGGATCCTCAAGGTGATAGGGGGATCCTCAAGGTGAGGGGGGGGGGTGAGGGGGTTTAGGGGGGGCCCTCAGGGTGCTGGGGGGGTCCTCAAGGTGATGGGGGGGGGTTGAGGGGGTTTAGGGGGGGCCCTCAGGGTGCTGGGGGGGTCCTCAAGGTGATGGGGGGGGGTTGAGGGGGTTTGGGGGGGTGCCCTCAGGGTGCTGGGGGAGGCCTCAAGGTCTTGGGGGGAGGTTTGGGGGGTCATCAAGGTGATGGGGGGGTTGGGGGAGGTCCTCAAGGGGATATGGGGGGCTCAAGGTGACGGGGGGGGCCTCAGGGTGATGGGGGGGCTCAAGGGGTTCAGGGGGTTTTGAGGTGGTTCTCAAGGTCTTGGGGGGGGTTTCAGGGGGGGTCCTCAAGGTGCTGGGGGGGGGGGTCAAGGTCATGGGGGGCTTTTGGGGGGGTTTCAAGGTCTTGGGAGGTGGGGTGGGGGGGTCCCTGTGTTCAGCAGCTGCCCCATGGCATCAGTGGTACCCCACAGCCTGTGGCCAGGGCCAGGCTCTGCCCCATAGAGGTGGGGGGGGGGACACACATGCTTTGTACCCCCCCCAGTTCTGAAGTGCCCCTCACCTCTTCTTGGCGATCTCGTTCTGCCTCTTGACCTTTTCCTCCTCGAATTCCCGGATGTTCCGGACCCCGATTTCCCGGCAAAACTCCTCAAAAACCTCATCCTCCACCTGGGGGGGGACCCCAATGTCACCCCATGGGGACCCCCCACATCCCGGCCCCCCCATTTTACCCTATAGACACCGCCCCCCCCATCCATCAACCTGGTTCATCTTCTCCTTGAGGTCCTTCATCTCCCGCTCCCGGCCCTGGATGATCCTTTTGATGTCATTGATGCGAGGCCCAAAATTGGCCAATTCGCTCTCAAGTTTTGACTTCTCCTGCATGAAAACGGGGGTTGGAGATGGCCACACCCCCCCCGCACCCCAAAATCCCTTTTTTTCACCCCAAAATCCACTTTTTCCACCCCAAAATCCCCCCAAAACGCCCCTTGGGTACCACTCGCACCCAACGCAACGAGCGCGTTCTTGGCTTTTAACAGCCAAAAAGAGCCCCAAAATGGGGTGAAATCCCCCCAAAATGGGGTGAAATCCCCCCCAAAATGGGGATCCCCTAAAATGCCCCCCTCTCCCCCGGGGGTACCTGGAGGTTGAGGGCCAGGTGCCGCGTTTTGGTCTGTTCCAGGTCGCTTTGGGAGTACTTGAGGCGCATTTGGAGGCCGTGGGCTTGGGACTGGACCTGGCGCAGCTCCGCTTCCTTCCGCTTGGCCTTCATCTGCTCCTGGGGGGGGAAATGGGGTGGATATGGGGGGGAAAGGGGTTGATGGGGGAAATGGGGTGAATGGGGGGGAAAGGGGGTGGATTGGGGGAAAGGAGGTGGATATGGGGGGGAAGGGATGGATAGGAGGAAGGGGTGAATGAAGGGAAAAGGCAATGGATGGGGGGGAAAGGGGGATGGATGGGGGGAGAAAGGGGATGGATGGGGGGAGAAAGGGGATGGATGGGGGGGAAAGGGGGATGGATGGGGGGAGAAAGGGGATGGATGGGGGGAGAAAGGGGATGGATGGGGGGAGAAAGGGGATGGATGGGGGGAGAAAGGGGATGGATGGGGGGAGAAAGGGGATGGATGGGGGGAGAAAGGGGATGGATGGGGGGAGAAAGGGGATGGATGGGGGGAGAAAGGGGATGGATGGGGGGAGAAAGGGGATGGATGGGGGGAGAAAGGGGATGGATGGGGGGAGAAAGGGGATGGATGGGGGGAGAAAGGGGATGAAAAAAGGGCATAGAGGGAAGGGTGATGAATTGGAGAGGAGAAAAGGGGATGAATGGGGATAGGAAAGGGGGGGGAAAGGGGATGGGAAAGGGGAAGCCCTCTGGGATGCAATAGGCTCCCCCAGAGCCTCATGGGCGCAGCCTTAGGGGTCCCCATTGGGTGCCTTTTGTGTGTGGGCGCTCCAGAAGCCCCCTTCACCCCAAGCCGCATCCTTTTGGGGGTGCAAAGGGGACCCCCTCCCTTTTTCCCCACCTTGAGCTCCTCCGTCAGCCTCTCCTTCTTCTCCTTGAGCTTATCCACAGCCTTCTCGTCCCAGCGCCGCGCTTTGGCCTTCAGGTCGCTGGCCCCCCCCGAGATCACCCCCGACTTCTGGAACAAGGTCCCGTCCAGCGCCACCGTCTATGGGGATGCAAAGCGTGTGTGTGTGGGGTGTGGGGGGGGTGAGGTTGGGAGGGTCCATTGTGGGGTGAAGGGGGGGGGGGGGGGTTACTTTATGGCGCTGGTGGCCCCCGAAGGCGATGCGCCGCGCGTCCTCCACGTTGTCGCAGACGAGCGCGTTGCCGCAGGCGTACTGCAGGGCCTTCTTGATGTGGGGGGGCTCGTAGCGGATCACGTCGATCACCAGCTTGGCCCCCTTCAGCTCGCGGAGCTTCTCGTCCGTGGGTTTCACCTGGGGGGTTGGGGGTCAAGAGGGAGCACCCCCCACCCCGCCCCGAAAGAATGGGGATGGGTAAAGGGAACTATAGGGGGGCAATGGGGGGAGCTGAGCATCAGGGGTGGATGTGAGGTCCATGGGGCTCAGTGGGGACCCCCGAGCATCAGGGGTGGATGTGAGGTTCCAAAGGGAGCCCCAAAACAATGGGGATGGGTAAGAGGACCAAGGGGGTTCAATGGGGGGAGCTGAGCATCAGGGGTGGATGTGAGGTTCAAAGGGAGCCCCAAAACAACGGGGATGGGTAAGGGGACCAAGGGGGTTCAATGGGGGGAGCTGAGCATCTGGGGTGGATGTGAGGTTCAAAGGGAGCCCCAAAACAATGGGGATGGGTAAGAGGACCAAGGGGGTTCAATGGGGGGAGCTGAGCATCAGGGGTGGATGTGAGGTCCAAAGGGAGCCCCAAAACAATGGGGATGGGTAAGAGGACCAAGGGGGTTCAATGGGGGGAGCTGAGCATCAGGGGTGGATGTGAGGTCCAAAGGGAGCCCCAAAACAATGGGGATGGGTAAGGGGACCATATGGTTCAATAGGGACCCCCAAACATCAGGGGTGGATGGGAGGTCCATGGGGTTCAATAGGGACCCCTGAGCATCAGGGGTGGGTGCGAGGTCCATGGGGACCCCCAAAACAATGGGGATGGGTAAGAGGACCAAGGGGGTTCAATGGGGGGAGCTGAGCATCAGGGGTGGATGTGAGGTCCATGGGGCTCAGTGGGGACCCCCAGTCACCAAGGGTGGATATGAAGCCCATGGGGACCCCCAATCACCAAGGGTGGATATGAAGCCCATGGGGTACAACAGGGACCCCCAAGCATCAGGGGTGGATGTGAGGTCCATAGGGACCCTCAGAACAATGGGGATGGGTAAAGGGGACCACTGGGGGTCAAGGGGGAAACCCGAGCATCAGGGGTGGATATGAGGTCCATAGGGACCCTCAGAACAATGGGGATGGCGAAGGGGACCAAGAGGTTCAATGGGGACCCCCAAAACCCCTTTGTAAAACCCTGAGGGTTCAACAGAACCCTCCAGCTCCCTTTGTAGGACCCACAGTGTTCAACGGGGACACCCCCCCCCCACAAACCCCACCTCCAGGTAGTCGAGGGGCAGGAAGGTCTCGGGCTCGCCACGCTGCTCCTTGATGTACTGGATGCAATCCCTGCCCGTCTTCTCCGAGTCCACGATGATGGCATCCATGTTCTTGCCCAGCACCTTGGTGACAGCGATCTGGTACTTCTTCTGGGTGGGCTGGCACAGGTCGATGAGGCGCCCGTACTGCGGCACACGGGGGGGGGCACCCCCAAAATCAACCTCCAGGCACCCCACGGAAGGATAACGGGGGGGGGTGTTGGGAGGTTTTGTTCTGGGGGTCCCCATGGAAGGATGTAGGGAGCCCATATGGAGCCAGGCAGGGTGGGAAGGGGGATGCAGGGATGCTGGAGGGGTGCCTCCATCTGGTGATGGGGTTCAATGGGAATAGGGAACGTTTAGCTTGGATCTAAGGGGGTTCTGCCCCATGAGGACACTGGGATGGGTTGGATGGAGAAGGTTTGGGATGCTCCATCCCGGCCAGGTTGGAGCAAGGTGCCCATGGTTGGACCTGGATGATGCTGAGATCCTTCCAACCCAACCCATCCATGAGGACACTGGGATGGGTTGGATGGAGAAGGTCCAAGGTGCCCATGGTTGGACCTGGATGATGTTGAGGTCCTTCCAACCCAACCCATTCCATGAGAGCACTGGGATGGTTGGAAGGAGAAGGTCCAAGGTGCCCATGGTTGGACCTGGATGATGCTCAGGTCCTTCCAACCCATAGGAGACCCAAGCCAAGCGCTGGACCCGGAGAACGCTCCGCTCCTTCCCAACCCCTGGAAGCTGGGAAGACCCAAACCCAAAGGATCCAAGGGAGGGGGGGATCCCAGCTCCAGGCCTCACCACGGAGCCGGGGTAAAGCCTCTTGATGCTGTCCATGATCTCGGCCTTGCGCTGCTGGCGGCTGCTCTCCTGGCGGTCGATGCGGGCGTCCCCCAGCTGCTCCATCACTTGGTTGAGCTCCTTGTTGATCTCGTCGATGCGGCGCTTGGCCAGCTCCACCTCCTCCGTCAGCTCCCCCTCCAGGCGCTTCTGCTCCTCCAGGGATTGCCTGCAACGGGGGGGGGGAATGGGGAGAAGGATGCGCCTTGGGGACCGCTGCGGGCTTGGTGTGGGGCAGGGAGAAGGGATGGAGGATGCGGAGGGGATGGTGGCGAGGGGGTGGAGATGGAGGGGAAGGGATGGGAGAGACCTCAAGGGGTGTCCCAAGGGATGCAGATGGAGGGGAAGGGATGGGAGAGACCTCAAGGGGTGTCCCAAGGGATGCAGATGGAGGGGAAGGGATGGGGGAGACCTCAAGGGGTGTCCCAAGGGATGCAGATGGAGGGGAAGGGATGGGAGAGACCTCAAGGGGTGTCCCAAGGGATGCAGATGGAGGGGAAGGGATGGGAGAGACCTCAAGGGGTGTCCCAAGGGATGCAGATGGAGGACGAAGGATGGGGATGCCTCCGTGGGTGTCCAAAGGGATGGAGAAAGAGGGATAGGGCACACCTCAGGGATGGTCCCAAGGGATGGAGGAAAAGGGATGGGGGAGACCTCAGGGATGGTCCCAAAGGATGGAGATGGAGGGAAAGGGATGGGGACACCTCAGGGATGGTGCCAAGGGATGGAGATGGAGGAAGAAGGATAGGGGAGACCTCAAGGGCTGTCCCAAGGGATGGAGGAACAGGGATGGGGCCCCCTTGAGACCGCCCCGAAGCCACCACGATGGGCTCCAAGCAATGGGACCACCTTGGAGACCGCCCTGAGGCCACCACGATGGGCTCCAAGGGGTGAGGGCCACCTCGGGGGCCGCCCCATGGCTGCCCTAAGGACCCCGTGGGGCTCACTTGCTGGTGCTGATGTACTCCTCGAGCTTCTCAATGCGCTTCTGGTTCTCCTCGATCTCCCGCAGCTTCTGCTTGATCTTGGCCTGGGGAGCAGAGGTTGGGGATGGAAGGGGGGGGACCACGGAAGTTGGGGGGGGGGATGGAGGCAATGGGATGGGGGTGGGAGCTCACCTCGGTCTCCACCTTCTTCCTCTCCTCCAGGTCCAAGCGGTCCTGGTCGGCTTTCTGGTCCCGGTTGAACTTCTCCAGCTCCTGGGCCAAGGTGGCCGCGCGTTTGCTGGCCTCCTCCTTGAGGCGGTGGTACTTCTTCACCTATGGGGTGGGAGCGGGACCGGGGGTGGGACTGGCAGCGTGGCATGGGATGGGATCAGCATCATGGGATGGGATCAGCATCGTGGCATGGGCATCATGGGATGGGATCAGCATCGTGGCATGGGCATCATGGGATGGGATCAGCATCGTGGGATGGGATCAGCATCGTGGCATGGGCATCATGGGATGGGATCAGCATCGTGGCATGGGCATCATGGGATGGGATCAGCATCGTGGCATGGGATCAGCATCGTGGCATGGGCATCATGGGATGGGATCAGCATCGTGGCATGGGCATCATGGGATAGGATCAGCATCGTGGCATGGGCATCATGGGATGGGATCAGCATCGTGGCATGGGATCAGCATCACGGCATGGGCATCATGGGATGGGATCAGCATCGTGGCATGGGATCAGCATCATGGCATGGGCATCATGGGATGGGATCAGCATCGTGGCATGGGCATCATGGGATGGGATCAGCATCGTGGCATGGGCATCATGGGATGGGATCAGCATCGTGGCATGGGCATCATGGGATGGGATCAGCATCGTGGCATGGGCATCATGGGATGGGATCAGCATCATGGGATGGGCATCATGGGATGGGATCAGCATCATGGCATGGGCATCATGGGACAGGCGTCATGGGATGGGCATCAGGGAATGGGCATCATGGGATGGGATCAGCATCATGGGATGGACATCATGGAATGGGACCAGCATCATGGGATGGGACCGGCATCATAGGATGGGCATCACGGGATGGGATCGGGATCATGGGATGGGACCACCATCGTGGGATGGGCATCATGGGATGGGACCAGCACCATGGGATGGGACCGGGACCATGGGATGGGACCAGCACCATGGGATGGGACCGGGACCATGGGATGGGACTGGGACCATGGGATGGGACCAGCACCATGGGATGGGACCGGCCCCCTGCATGGCGCCCATCGGGATGAACCCTACCTGGTTCTCCTCCAAGGTGAGGTCCCGGCCTTGGCTCTGGCTCTCCTCTTCCATCCTCTCCTCGAATTCCTGCCGGGCTTTCTCCACAGACACCATCTCCTTCTCCAGCTCATCCATGTCCCCCTTGCGCTTCTTGTACTGCTTCTGCGCGTTCTGCAGCGACTTCTTGGCCGCTTCCAGCTTCTTGATCTTATGGGACGTGTTCTCCTTGGCCTTGATGTACTGAGGCCGCTTCTGGTTGAGCTCCGAGTCCTTCTCCCTATGGAACATCCCCCCCCGTTGGTGATGGGCTCCAGGAGGGACCCATGGGGCCTTGCCCATTGCGCTGCTCCTCACTTGATCTCCTTCTCGATCTGCTGCTGCTCCCGCATCATCTTGCCCAGCTCCTTCTTGCGGTCCTTGAGCTCGTCCTCCACCTTGTCCATCCTCTTCTTGTCCTTGTCGATCTCCCGGTTCTTGGAAGCCAATTCCTTGTGCAGCTTCTCGATCTCGGCTTCGTTGTGGTAGAGCTTGAAGAGCTGGAGCTGGACCTGGGCCCTCACCACCTCGTCCTTGAGGCGCTGGTACCGGTCGGCCTAGAGGGGAGCAAAGGGAAGGGATGGAGGGGACCAAAGGGAGGGGATGGAGGGGACCAAAGGGAGGGGATGGAGGAATGGGGACCAAAGGGAGGGGATGGAGGAATGGGGACCAAAGGGAGGGGATGGAGGAATGGGGACCAAAGGGAGGGGATGAAGGAGGAGGGATGGGGGTGCAAGGAGAGGAGATGGAGGGATGGGGACCAAAGGGAGGGGATGGAGGGGACCAAAGGGAAGGGATGGAGGGGACCAAAGGGAAGGGATGGAGGGGACCAAAGGGAAGGGATGGAGGGGACCAAAGGGAAGGGATGGAGGGGACCAAAGGGAAGGGCTGGAGGGGACCAAAGGGAAGGGATGGAGGGGACCAAAGGGAAGGGATGGAGGGGACCAAAGGGAAGGGATGGAGGGGACCAAAGGGAAGGGATGGAGGGGACCAAAGGGAAGGGATGGAGGGGACCAAAGGGAAGGGATGGAGGGGACCAACGGGAAGGGATGGAGGGGACCAAAGGGAAGGGACGAGGACCACAGGGAGGGGATGGAGGGGACCAAAGGGAAGGGATGGAGGGGACCAAAGGGAAGGGATGGAGGGGACCAAAGGGAAGGGACGAGGACCAAAGGGAGGGGATGGAGGGGATCAAGGGAGGGGATGGAGGGGACCAAAGGGAAGGGACGAGGACCACAGGGAGGGGATGGAGGGGACCAAAGGGAAGGGATGGAGGGGACCAAAGGGAAGGGATGGAGGGGACCAAAGGGAAGGGACGAGGACCAAAGGGAGGGGATGGAGGGGATCAAGGGAGGGGATGGAGGGGACCAAAGGGAAGGGACGAGGACCACAGGGAGGGGATGGAGGGGACCAAAGGGAAGGGATGGAGGGGACCAAAGGGAAGGGATGGAGGGGACCAAAGGGAAGGGACGAGGACCAAAGGGAGGGGATGGAGGGGACCAAAGGGAGGGGATGGAGGGGACCAAAGGGAAGGGACGAGGACCACAGGGAGGGGATGGAGGGGACCAAAGGGAGGGGATGGAGGGGACCAAAGGGAAGGGACGAGGACCACAGGGAGGGGATGGAGGGGACCAAAGGGAGGGGATGGAGGGGACCAAAGGGAGGGGATGGAGGGGACCAAAGGGAAGGGACGAGGACCACAGGGAGGGGATGGAGGGGACCAAAGGGAGGGGATGGAGGGGACCAAAGGGAAGGGACGAGGACCACAGGGAGGGGATGGAGGGGACCAAAGGGAGGGGATGGAGGGGACCAAAGGGAAGGGACGAGGACCAAAGGGAGGGGATGGAGGGGACCAAAGGGAGGGGATGGAGGAATGGGGACCAAAGGGAGGGGATGGAGGAATGGGGACCAAAGGGAGGGGATGAAGGAGGAGGGATGGGGGTGCAAGGAGAGGAGATGGAGGGATGGGGACCAAAGGGAGGGGATGGAGGGGACCAAAGGGAAGGGATGGAGGGGACCAAAGGGAAGGGATGGAGGGGACCAAAGGGAAGGGATGGAGGGGACCAAAGGGAAGGGATGGAGGGGACCAAAGGGAAGGGATGGAGGGGACCAAAGGGAAGGGATGGAGGGGACCAAAGGGAAGGGATGGAGGGGACCAAAGGGAAGGGATGGAGGGGACCAAAGGGAAGGGATGGAGGGGACCAAAGGGAAGGGATGGAGGGGACCAAAGGGAAGGGATGGAGGGGACCAAAGGGAAGGGATGGAGGGGACCAAAGGGAAGGGACGAGGACCACAGGGAGGGGATGGAGGGGACCAAAGGGAAGGGATGGAGGGGACCAAAGGGAAGGGATGGAGGGGACCAAAGGGAAGGGACGAGGACCAAAGGGAGGGGATGGAGGGGATCAAGGGAGGGGATGGTGGGGACCAAAGGGAAGGGACGAGGACCACAGGGAGGGGATGGAGGGGACCAAAGGGAAGGGATGGAGGGGACCAAAGGGAAGGGATGGAGGGGACCAAAGGGAAGGGACGAGGACCAAAGGGAGGGGATGGAGGGGACCAATGGGAGGGGATGGAGGGGACCAAAGGGAAGGGACGAGGACCACAGGGAGGGGATGGAGGGGACCAAAGGGAGGGGATGGAGGGGACCAAAGGGAGGGGATGGAGGGGACCAAAGGGAGGGGATGTAGGGGACCAAAGGGAGGGGATGGAGGGGACCAAAGGGAAGGGACGAGGACCAAAGGGAGGGGATGGAGGGGACCAAAGGGAGGGGATGGAGGGGACCAAAGGGAAGGGACGAGGACCACAGGGAGGGGATGGAGGGGACCAAAGGGAGGGGATGGAGGGGACCAAAGGGAAGGGACGAGGACCAAAGGGAGGGGATGGAGGGGACCAAAGGGAGGGGATGGAGGGGACGCGAGCACCGCGAAGGAGCCCCAAAAAGCCCCGAAATGAGCCCAAACGCCCCCCCCAGCACCTCCTCCTTCTCCTGCTTGGCCTCCTTGCGCTCGGCGGCGATGTTCTTCTTGCGGTGGTAGTTGAACTGCGTGTCCTCCTCGGCCTTCACCATCTCCTTCTTCCTCTTGTCGTACTCGAGGGCCAGCTCCCCCGAGCGGCTGATCTCCTCGAAGAGCGCCGTGCGCTCCTTGGGGTTCTTCATGGCGATGGACTCCACGGCGCCCTGGGGGGCAGCCCCATAGCGTCGGTGGGGTGGACACACACACACATGGGGGGGAGCCCCATAGCGTTGGTGGGGTGGACACACACACACATGGGGGGGAGCCCCATAGCGTCGGTGGGGTGGATACACACACACATGGGGGCAGCCCCATAGTGTCGGTGGGGTGGGGACACACACACACGGGGGGCAGCCCCATAGCGTCAGGGCGGTGGGGACACACACACACATGGGGGGGAGCCCCATAGCGTTGGTGGGGTGGAGACACACACACATGGGGGGCAGCCCCATAGCGGCAATGGGGACACACACACACGGGGGGCAGCCCCATAGCGGCAATGGGGACTCACACACACGGGGGGCAGCCCCATAGCGGCAATGGGGACACACACACACACACACATGAGGGGCAGCCCCATAGCGACAATGGGGGGGGGGGGGGCAGATAGGGGGGCTGCCCCATAGCATCAGTGGGGTGGGGGGGCACACTTGGGGGGCAGACCCATAGCATCAGTGGGGTGGGAGGGGTAGACTTGGGGGGCAGACCCATAGCATCAGTGGGGTGGGGTGGGGCACACATGGGGGGCAGCCCCATAGCGGTAATGGGACACACACATGCGGGCAGCCCCATAGCGTCAGTGGGGGGGGGACACGACAGACACATGGGGGACAACCCCATAGTGGCAATGGGGGGGGGGACATGGCAGGCAGCCCCATAGCAGCAACCCCCTTGAACCCCCCCATAACCTCCTTGAACCCCTCCATAACCTCCCTGTACACCCCCCTAACCCCCCTGTACCCCTCCCAAACCCCCTTGAGCACCCCCAAAACCCCCTTGAAGCCCCCCATAACCCCCATCTACACCCCCCAAACCCCCTTGAACCCATCCATAACCCCCTTCAACCCCCCCATAACCCCCAGGTACCCTTCCCAAACCCCCTTGAACCCCCGAAAACCCCCTTGGACCCCCCCAAACCCCACATCTACACCCCCAAACCCCCCATAAAGGCCCCTAAACCCCCTTGAACTCATCCATAACCCCCCGTACCCCTCCCAAACCCCCTATAACCCCCTTGCACCCCCCAAAACCCCCTTGAACCCACCCATTACCCCCTTAAACCCCCCCATAACCCCCATCTACACCCCCAACCACCCCTGAACCCATCCATAAACCCCATCTACAACCCCAAAAGCCCCCGGAAGCCACCCTAACCCCCACCAACACCCCAAAAGCCCCTTGAACCCATCCATAAGCCCCTTCAAGCCCCCCATAACCCCCTGGTACCCCACTCAAACCCCCTTGAACCCCCCCAAACCCCACATCTACACCCCCAACCCCCCCCTTAAAGCCCCCATAACCCCCTTGAACCCCCCCCCGGTGCCCCCCACCTGGAAGACGAGGAAGTTGCGGGCCTTGATGAGGATGCCGAGCCGCTCCAGCTCCTCGCTGTACTCGCTCAGCTGCACCACGCGGTTGTTGATCTTGTACTCGGAGGAGCTGCCTGCGGGGGGGGGGGTTGGAGATGGAACAGCCCAAAGGGGGAACCCCCAAAGTGAGACCCCCCCAAAAGGGAGATCCACCCCCAAAGGGGGAACCCCCAAAGTGAGACCCCCCCAAAAGGGAGATCCACCCCCAAAGGGGGAACCCCCAAAGTGAGACCCCCCCCAAAAGTGAGACCCCCCCCAAAAGGGAGATCCACCCCCAAAGGGGGAACCCCCAAAGTGAGACCCCCCCAAAAGGGAGATCCACCCCCAAAGGGGGAACCCCCAAAGTGAGACCCCCCAAAGGGAGATCCACCCCCAAAGGGGGAACCCCCAAAGTGAGACCCCCCCAAAAGGGAGATCCACCCCCAAAGGGGGAACCCCCAAAGTGAGACCCCCCCAAAAGGGAGATCCACCCCCAAAGGGGGAACCCCAAAGTGAGACCCCCCCAAAAGGGAGATCCACCCCCAAAGGGGGAACCCCCAAAGTGAGACCCCCCCAAAAGGGAGATCCACCCCCAAAGGGGGAACCCCCAAAGTGAGACCCCCCCAAAAGGGAGATCTACCCCCAAAGAGGGAACCCCCAAAGTGAGACCCCCCCAAAAGGGAGATCCACCCCCAAAGGGGGAACCCCCAAAGTGAGACCCCCCCCAAAAGGGAGATCCACCCCCAAAGGGGGAACCCCCAAAGTGAGACCCCCCCAAAAGGGAGATCCACCCCCAAACTGAGACCCCCCTCCAAAGGGAGAATCCCCAAAGTGAGAGCCCCCCCAAAAGGGGAACCCCCAAAGTGGGGGGATCTCCCCAAAGTAAAAGAACCCCAAAGTGGAACACCCCCAACTGGAACCTGCCCCCCAGCGTGAGCCCCCCCAAAGTGGAACTACCCCAACGTGAGCCCCTCCTCCCAAAGTTGAACCCCATAAATAGCATCCCCCCAAGTGCCCCTCCTCCCAAACTGCCCCCCCCCAAGTGCCCCCCCAAACTGGCCCCCCCCAGACTGGAACTGCCCCAAAGTGCCTCCCTCCCCAGACTGGAATCCCCCCAAGTGCCCCCCCCATAAACTGGAACACCCCAAACTGCCCCCCCCAAGTTGAACCCCCCAAACTGCACCCCCCAAGTTGAACCCCCCCAAACTGCACCCCCCAAATGGCCCCCCTCAAAGTGCCCCCCCCAAACTGCCCCCCATAAATTTGAACCCTCCCCAACTGCCCACCCCCCCCCAGACTGGAACCCACCCAAAGTGTCCCCCCCGCCCCCCAACTGGAACTCCCCCAAGTGACCCCCCCATAAATTGGACCCCCCCAAACTGCCTCCCCAAAGTGTCCCTCAAGTTCCCCCCCAAACTGCCCCCCAAGTGCCTTCCCTAAGTGCCCCCCATAAATTGGACCCCCCAAAGTGCCCCCCAAGTGCCTTCCCTAAGTGCCCCCCATAAATTGGACCCCCCAAACTGCCCCCCAAGTGCCTTCCCTAAGTGCCCCCCATAAATTGGACCCCCCAAAGTGCCCCCCAAGTGCCTTCCCTAAGTGCCCCCCATAAATTGGACCCCACAAACTGCGCCCCATGTGGCTTGGCTTAGTGCCCCCACGTTAAATTGGACCCCCCAAAGTGCCCCCCAAGTGCCTTCCCTAAGTGCCCCCCCATAAATTGGACCCCCCAAAACTGCCCCCCCAAAGTGCCCCCCAAGTTCCCCCCCAAACTGCCCCCCAAGTGCCTTCCCTAAGTGCCCCCCATAAATTGGACCCCCCAAACTGCCCCCCAAGTGCCTTCCCTAAGTGCCCCCCCATAAATTGGACCCCCCAAAACTGCCCCCCCTACTGCCCCCCAAGTTCCCCCCCAAACTGCCCCCCAAGTGCCTTCCCTAAGTGCCCCCCATAAATTGGACCCCCCAAAGTGCCCCCCAAGTGCCTTCCCTAAGTGCCCCCCATAAATTGGACCCCCCAAAGTGCCCCCCAAGTGCCTTCCCTAAGTGCCCCCCATAAATTGGACCCCCCAAAACTGCCCCCCCAAAGTGCCCCCCAAGTTCCCCCCCCAAACTGCCCCCCAAGTGCCTTCCCTAAGTGCCCCCCCATAAATTGGACCCCCCCAAACTGCCTCCCCAAAGTGTCCCCCAAGTGCCTTCCCTAAGTGCCCCCCATAAATTGGACCCCCCAAAGTGCCCCCCAAGTTCCCCCCCCAAAGTGCCCCCCAAGTGCCCCCCATAAATTGGACCCCCCAAAGTGCCCCCAAGTGCCTTCCCTAAGTGCCCCCCATAAATTGGCCCCCCCAAAACTGCCCCCCCCCAAGCGCCCCCCAAGTTCCCCCCCCAAAGTGCTCCCCAAGTGCCTTCCCTAAGTGCCCCCCATAAATTGGCCCCCCCAAAACTGCCCCCCCCAAGTTCCCCCCCCAAACTGCCCCCCAAGTGCCTTCCCTAAGTGCCCCCCATAAATTGGCCCCCCCAAAACTGCCCCCCCCAAAGCGCCCCCCAAGTTCCCCCCCCCCAAAGTGCCTTCCCTAAGTGCCCCCCCCCATAAATTGGACCCCCCACGTGCCCCCCCCGCTCACCCACGATGACCCTGGCGAAGGTGCGGTCCTCGGCCCCCTCCTCCCCATAGACCATGCTGACCAGGGCCCGCGTGGCCGCCGGCTTCCCCACGGGGGCGCCGTGGATGAGGTCCCGCAGCGTCTTCACCCGCAGGTTGCTCGTCTTCTCCCCCAGCACGAAGCTGATGGCGTCCATGAGGTTGGATTTACCTGGGAACGGGGGGGGGGAATCCTGAGGGATGGGAGGGGGAATTCCCGACGGCTGGAATGGGGATGTCCGAGGGGACGGAGGGGGAGGGATGGGGATACCCAAGGGATGGGATGGGGATGGAGGGGATGGGATGGAGATCCAGAGAGATGGGATGGGGAGAGATGGAATGGGGATGGGGAGGGAGGGGATGGGGATGGGATGGAGATCCAGAGAGATGGAATGGGGATGGGGAGGGAGGGGATGGGGATGCCCAAGGGATGGGATGGGGATGGGGAGGGAGGGGATGGGGATGGGATGGAGATCCAGAGAGATGGGATGGGGAGAGATGGAATGGGGATGGGGAGGGAGGGGATGGGGATGCCCAAGGGATGGGATGGGGATGGGGAGGGAGGGGATGGGGATGGGATGGAGATCCAGAGAGATGGGATGGGGAGAGATGGAATGGGGATGGGGAGGGAGGGGATGGGGATGGGATGGAGATCCAGAGAGATGGAATGGGGATGGGGAGGGAGGGGATGGGGATACCCAAGGGATGGGATGGGGATGGGGAGGGAGGGGGAGGGATGGGATGCGGATGAGGAGGGATGGGATGGGGATGGGATGGAGATCCAGAGAGATGGGATGGGGAGAGATGGAATGGGGATGGGGAGGGAGGGGATGGGGATGCCCAAGGGATGGGATGGGGATGGGGAGGGAGGGGATGGGGATGGGATGGAGATCCAGAGAGATGGGATGGGGAGAGATGGAATGGGGATGGGGAGGGAGGGGATATATATATATATATATACACACACACACACACACACACACACACAGGGGATACCTAAGGGATGGGATGGGGATGGGGAAGGAGGGGGAGGGATGGGATGCGGATGAGGAGGGATGGGATGGGGATGGGATGGAGATCCAGAGAGATGGGATGGGGAGGGATGGGGAAGCCTGAGGGATGGAATAGGGATGCCCAAGGGATAGGATTGGGAGGGATGGGGATCCAGAGAGATAGAAGGGGGATGCCCAGGGGATGGGATGGGGATTCCAAAGGGATGGGACAGGGATGGGGAGAGATGGGATGCAGATTTCAAGGGATGGGATGGGGATTCCTGAGGAATGGGGGGCAATCCTGAGGGATGGAATGGGGATGCCCGAGAGGAGGGATGGGGATG
>NW_026636737.1:0-2503 GCF_028554395.1 Pezoporus wallicus | reverse complement strand
CTCCGCCCACAATCCCTTAAATCCCCGCCCACACCCCCTTAAGTCCCCGCCCACCTGCGCGGTGCTGGCGCAGGCGCAGATCGAGCCGGCGGCAGAGGGCGGGGCCAAAGTTCTTCAAGATGGCGGCCGCCCGCCCGGAGCGGAGCCGCAGCGGGTACCGGGCGAGGGAGCGCAGGGCCTGCGGGGACACGCGGCTGGGACCGGGAGCACCGGGAGCACCGGCGGCCCCGCACCCCCGTTCCCGTTCCTCTCCCGTGCCCCCGCACACCCACCCGCTCGTAGACGCCTTTTGCCCGCGTCCCCGTGGCCTCATCCCGCCACTCCCGGAGCCAGCGGGTGAAGAGCGGGTTGGGGGAAGCACGGGGCCGGTGGCGGCGGCGAGGGGGGTCAACGACGGCCTCCGCCATGGCGGCAGCGGTCACCGGCAGCTGCCGCCCCTGACCCGGAAGTGCTCTTCAACCCCCTCCCGCGCCTTCAGCTTGTCTGCTCTGGAGGACGCGGGCCTCTCTAGGCGGCCTGGAGGACCAACTCCTCTGCTCTGGAGGACTGACCCCAAAAACAGCCCCTGGGGGGGGGTGATACCCCCACATCGCCCCCACTCCCCCCACGGAGAGTTTCACCCCCCCCAAGGGGTTCACACCCCCCCAACTTACCCTCCCGGTGTTCCTTTTCCCTCTGGACCCCCCCCAAGCACCCCCATCTCTCTATTAGAAACCCCCAAACAATCCCGGGGGGGGTCACCCCCCAGTTGATCCCCCCTCCCTCCTCCCCCCCCATCAAACCAAAGCTTGGACCCAGCACAACAAGACCTTTATTGTTTAGAAAACCCATACAAACACACTAGAAGCACGGGGGGGGGAGGAGGCACCCCAATATGACACAAACCCCCCCCCCCGATGCAGGAGAGGGGGTTACACCCCAACCCTCCCTCACCCCCCCCATCACCCCCATGGGGGTAGAGGCAATATCAGCACAACCCCACACACCCCCCCATGGGGGATTTGGTGTGATTGGGGGGGGGGGGGGGCGAGGGCATCCCAGGTCCCCCCCATGAAGATGTTTTTGGAAGGGGAAACCCCAACCCCCAGTTGGCAAAGAGGGATGGGGCAGCACCACAGTTCTGGTGGGGGGGGGGGGCCTGATGTGAATGGGAGCCCCCGTAGAGGGGGTGTTGGGGTGCCCCGGTTGAGGTTGGGGGGCTCAGAGGAAGGCATCGCACCACTCCCGGAGGCAGCCGGAGCAGTCCCGGGACTGTTTGGCGTTGGCTCCGCACGTTTCCTTCAGCCATTCCCGGAAGAGCTCCTCGTCCTTGCGTAGCACCAGGAACTGTCCCAGCACCACGTACGCCTGGGGGAAGAGCACAGGGACACCCCCGGTATCCCCAAGGGAGTCCTTATCCCAATCCATGACCCTGCAGCTGCCCCCGTGGCACTGGGACAAGCCCACATCCCTAAGGACATGGTTGTGTTTAACCCCCACCAATGTCTCCAAGAGCATCCCTGAGCATTCCCATGTCCCCAAGGAAGCCTCTTGTCCCCAGTGTGTCCCTAAAAAGGTCCCTGTCTGCCACCCCATCCCCAAGGGCTTCCCTGTGTCATTCCCCCTCCCAAATGTCCTCAAGGGGGTCACTCTGTCTCGTTTCCCCCCCCTCCCCATTATCCCCAATGGGCTCCTGGCTCTGTCATGTCCCCAAGAAGGTCCCTGTGCGTGCCCCCCACCATGTCCCCAAGGGGCTCCTATCTCCCACCATGTCCCTAAGGAGGTCCCTTTCCATCCCCCCCCCCCCATATCCCCAAGAGGCTCCTGTCCCTACCATGTCCCTAAGTGGGTCTCTGTGTGTTCCCCATCTTGTCCCCAAGGGAGTCCCCTGCCCCAAGGGGGTCCCTGTGTGTCCCCCTTTCCCCAATGGGCCCCTACATGCACCACATCCCCAAAGGGGTCCCTATCCCCCTATACACATCCCCAAGGGGGTCCCTATCCCCCCATCCCCAAGGGGGTCTTTCTGTGTACCCCGTTCCTCATGTCCCTAAGAGGATCCTGTCCCCACCATGTCCCTAAGGGGGTCCCTATCTACCCCCCCGCATCCCCTGTGCCCCCCCCCCCATGTCCCCAAAGGACCCCTACACCCACCATGTCCCTAAAGGGTTCCCTATCCCCCCGTTACATCCCCAAGGGAGTCTCTCTGTGTCCCCCCTTCCTCATGTCCCTAAGAGCTTCCTGTCCCCACCATGCCCCTAAGGAGGTCCCTATTCCCCCTATCTACCCCCCCAATCCCCTGTGTGTCCCCCCCCTGCCCCATGTCCCCAAAGGCCCCCACACCCACCATGTCCCTAAGAGGGTCCCTATCTACCCCCCCCATCCCCTGTGTGTCCCCCCTGCCCCATGTCCCTAAAGGCCCCCTACACCCACCATGTCCCTAAGAGGGTCCCTATCCCCATCCCCAATAGGGTCCCTGTGTGTCCCCCCTGCCCCATGTCCCCAAAGGACCCCTACACCCACCATG
>NW_026636736.1:0-2487 GCF_028554395.1 Pezoporus wallicus | reverse complement strand
CCCCATTGGCCGATACCATTGAGGGGACCCCCCCCATTGGCCGATACCATTGAGGGGACCCCCCCCATTGGCCGATACCATTGAGGGGACCCCCCCCATTGGCCGATACCATTGAGGGGACCCCCCCATTGGCCGATACCACTGAGGGGACCCCCCCCCCCCAAGACACGTGCTGGCCCATCCCGCCCCCTCTACGCATGCGCGGGGTCCTCCCTCCGTCCTTCACGCATGCGCAGAGCGCGCTCCGCTCGTTTTCCCCCCCCACTCCCCCCATTCCCCCCCCCCCCTCCGGCTCCGTTCCCGAGGCCGCGGCCTGGACCCCGCCGCGGCTCCGGTTCCGGTTCCGGTTCCCTCGGGCCTGGCCCCGGTTCCGGTTCCGGTTCGGGCCCGGCCTCACCTCAGCTCCGCGGCGGCGCAAAGAGGCCGCGGCGCCGCCTGCTCCCCTTTATATAGGCCGGCGGGTTTAGCCCCGCCCCCTCCGTCTCTCGGCTCAGCCAATGGGAGCGCACGTTGCGTGCGTGCCGCCCGGAGAGCATCGAGGCGGGGCGGGGCCGCTCTGGGCGGGCGGGGAACGGCGCCCCCTGGTGGGTGGAGGGGGCGCGCTTGGGGGGGGGCACGTGCGTGGACAGGTGTGATGTCACGGGTGACGTGTGAGCACGTGTGTGCATGTATGAACATGTGTGTGCATGTATGAACATGTGTGTGCACGTGTGTCCATGTGTGTGCACGTGTGAGCACGTGTGTGCATGTATGAACATGTGTGTGCACATGTGTTCATGTGTGTTCATGTGTGTGCACATCTTCATGTGTGTTCATGTATGAGCATGTGTGGGCACGTGTGTCCATGTATGAACATGTGTGTTCATGCGTGTGCACGTGTACGCACGTGTGTTCATATGTGTGCACGTGTGTTCATGTGTGTCCATGTATGAACATATGTGTCCATGTATGAACATCTGTGTGCACATGTGTTCATATGTGTGCACATGTGCGCATGTGTGTGCACGTGTGTCCATGTGTGTTCATCCGTGTCCGTGTATGAACATGTGTGTGCATGTGTGTCCATGTGTGTGCACGTGTGTCCATGTGTGTGCACGTGTGTGCATGTATGAACATGTATGCCCATGTATGTCCGTGTATGTCCATGCATATCTGTGTATGTCCATATATATCCATATGTGCCCATATGTGTCCATGTGTGTTCGTGTATGTCCGTGTATGCCCACATGTATCCATACAAGTCCATCCATCCCCATACATGTCCATCCATGCCCAAACACGTCCATACGTCTCCATACATGTCCATTCATGTCCATACATGTCCAAACACACCCATACATGCCCATACATTTCCATACATGTCCATACCTGTCCATACATGTCCATCCGTGTCCATACACGTCCATACACGTCCATACATGTCCATACATGTCCATACATGTCCACACACGTCCATACACGTCCATACATGTCCATACATGTCCATCCATGTCCATACACAGCCATACACACCCATACATGTCCGTATATCCCCATCCATGTCCATACATTTCCATACATGTCCATACGCACCCATCCATGTCCATCCTTGCCCATCCATGTCCATCCACCCCATACACGTCCATCCATGTCCATACATTTCCATCCATGCCCATACATCCCCATGCATGTCCATACATGTCCATACACGTCCATCCACGTCCATACATGTCCATACATGTCCATACACACCCATACACACCCATACATGTCCATACACACCCATACACACCCATCCACGTCCATACATGTCCATCCACGTCCATACATGTCCATACACACCCATACATGTCCATACACACCCATCCACATACATGTCCATCATGTCCATCCACATACACACACACCCATACATGTCCATACACACCCCCCATACATGTCCATACATGTCCATACACACCCATCACACCCATACATGTCCATACATGTCCATCCATGCCCATACGTGTCCACACGTCCATACACACCATGTACACACCCATACATGTCCATCCACATGTCCACATACATGTCCATACACACCCACCCCATACATGTCCATCCATGTTCATACACACCCATACACACCCATACACGCCCATCCGTGTACATACATGTCCATCCATGCCCATACACATCCATACACGCCCATACATGCCCATACATGTCCATCCATGCCCATACGTGTCCATACACGTCCATACATGCCCATACACATCCATACATGTCCATACATGTCCATCCATGCCCATACACATCCATACACGTCCACACATCCCCATACGTGTCCATACATCCCCATACATGTCCATACGTGTCCATACATCCCCATCCATGTCCATACATCCCCATCCATGTCCATCCATGTCCCCACGTGTCCCCCCCTCTCCCCGCTGCCCCTGGTACCCAGCCCCGTCTCCATGGCAACCCCCCCTTTCTCTCCCTCGCCCCTCCCCTCTCTGACGGGCA
>NW_026636735.1:0-2469 GCF_028554395.1 Pezoporus wallicus | reverse complement strand
TGGAGCCGGATGATGGCAGCGGGATGGGAGCGGGATGAGAACGGGACAGAGTCGGGATGGGAACGAGATGGAGCGGGATGGCAGCGGGATGGGAATGGGACAGAGTCGGGATGGGAACGGGATGGGAGCCGAGATGGGAGCGGGATGGGAACGGGATGGAGCGGGATGGGAACGAGATGGGAGCGGGATGGGAGTGGGATGGGAACGGGATGGGAGCAGGATGGGAACGGGATGGAGCCGGGATGGGAGCAGGATGGGAACGGGATGGGGCCGGGATGGAGTGGGATGGGAACAGGATGGGAGCGGGATGGGGCCGGGATGGGAACGAGATGGAGCGGGATGGGAGCAGGATGGAGCCAGGATGGGAGCGGGATGGGAACGGGATGGGAGCGGGATGGGAGGGGGATGGGAGTGGGATGGGGCCGGGATGGGAACGGGATGGGAGCGGGATGGGAACGGGATGGGAACGGGATGGGAGCAGGATGGGAGCGGGATGGGAGCGGGATGGGAGCGGGATGGGAACGGGATGGAGCGGGATGGGAGCGGGATGGAGCCAGGTGGAGCGGGATGGGAGCGGGATGGGAACGGGATGGGAACGGGATGGGAGCGGGATGGGAGGGGGATGGGAGCGGGATGGGAGCGGGATGGGAACGGGATGGGAACGGGATGGGAGCGGGATGGGAGCGGGATGGGAACGGGATGGGAACGGGATGGGAGCGGGATGGGAACGGGATGGGAGCGGGATGGGATGGGAGCGGGATGGGAGCGGGGTGGGAACGGGATGGGAGCGGGATGGGAACGGGATGGAGCGGGATGGGAACGGAATGGAGCCGGGATGGGAACGGGATGGGAACGAGATGGAGTGGGATGGGAACGGGATGGGAGCGGGATGGGAACGGGATGGGAACGGGATGGAGCGGGATGGGAACGGGATGGGAGCGGGATGGAGCGGGATGGGAGAGGGATGGGAGCGGGATGGGAGCGGGATGGGAACGGGATGGGAACGGGATGGAGCCGGGATGGGAGCAGGATGGGACCGGGATGGCAGCGGGCTGGGAGCGGGATGGGAACGGGATGGGAATGGGATGGGAGCGGGGTGGGAGCGGGATGGGAACGGGATGGGAACGGGATGGGAGCGGGATGGGAGCGGGATGGGAGCGGGATGGGGCCGGGATGGGAACGGGATGGAGCGGGATATGAGCGAGATGGAGCCAGGATGGGAGCGGGATGGGAACGGGATGGGGCCGGGATGGAGCGGGATGGGAACGGGATGGGATGGGAACGGATGGGAGCGGGATGGGAGCGGGATGGGATGGGGGAGCGGGATGGGAGCGGGTTGGGAGCGGGATGGGAGCGGGATGGGAGCGGGATGGGAACGGGATGGGAGCGGGATGGGAGCGGGATGGGAGCGGGATGGGAGCGGGATGGGAGATGGGAGCGGGATGGGAGCGGGATGGGATGGGAGGGGATGGGAGCGGGGGGATGGGAACGGGGGATGGGATGCGGGAGGAGCGGGATGGGAACGGGATGGGAGCGGGATGGGAACGGGATGGGAGCGGGATGGGAGCGGGATGGGAGCGGGATGGGAGCGGGATGGGAGCAGGATGGGAACGGGATGGGAACGGGATGGGAACGGGATTGAGCCAGGATGGGAGCGGGATGGGAGAGGGATGGGAGAGGGATGGGAACGGGATGGGAACGGGATGGGAGCGGGATGGGAACGGGATGGGAGCGGGATGGGAACGGGATGGGAGCGGGATGGGAGCGGGATGGGAGCGGGATGGGAGCGGGATGGGAACGGGATGGGAGCGGGATGGGAGAGGGATGGGAACGGGATGGGAACGGGATGGGAGCGGGATGGGAGCGGGATGGGAACGGGATGGGAGCGGGATGGGAGCGGGATGGGAACGGGATGGAGCGGGAGCGGGATGGGAGCGGGATGGAGCGGGATGGGAGCGGGATGGGAACGGGATGGGAGAGGGATGGGAACGGGATGGGAGCGGGATGGGAGCGGGATGGGAACGGGATGGAGAGGGATGGGAGCGGGATGGGAGCGGGATGGGAGCGGGATGGGAGCGGGATGGGAGGGGGATGGGAGTGGGATGGGGTCGGGATGGGAACGAGATGGAGCGGGATGGGAACGGGATGGGAGCAGGACGGGAATAGGATGGGAACGGGATGGAGCGGGACGGGAACGGGATGGGAGCGGGATGGAGTTGGGATGGGAACGGGATAGCAATGGGATGGCAACGGGATGGGAGCGGGGTTGGAGCGGGATGGGAGCGGGGTAGGAGCGGGATTGGAACGGGATGGGAACGGGATGGGAACGGGATGGAGCGGCGGGATGGGAACGGGATGGGAGCGGGATGGAAGCGGGATGGGAGCTGGATGGGAGTGGGATGGGAACGGGATGGAGCCGGGCTGGGAGTGGGATGGGAACAGGATGGAGCCGGGATGGGACCGGGATGG
>NW_026636734.1:0-247 GCF_028554395.1 Pezoporus wallicus | reverse complement strand
GCCAAACGTTCGTGCTGTACTCACTGTTGGACTTTTAGGTAGGAAACCGAGGAGAGACTGCAATGATGGTGACCCCGTTGCAAAGCTTCTTGTGTGCTGAAGAGACACAGCACTAGCTTTCCCTGCTGGTCCTTCTGCCGTGTGAGCAGATGCCCCTGTTCATTCTGTGCTGTGTTGCTGCCAGCAGGGAGCAGGCTCTGGACTGATTCTATTCAAATGCTTTTCCTGTACGAGTGTTAGCAGTGAA
>NW_026636733.1:195000-247518 GCF_028554395.1 Pezoporus wallicus | reverse complement strand
GGTGCAGAAGGGATGCAGGGACACACACACCCCCCCGCCTCGCTTACCCAATAGGGGTTAGCACATCGTGCGTGGCTCCGGGGTTGCACTTTGCTGTGCGGGTGCCTTGGGTTGTGTGGGTCGGGGATTGCATTAGGGTGCAAGGGGGAGCGCACCCTCACTCTATTCGGCGTTATTTTGCCTTTTTTTGGCCTTATTTTGCAGCAGGGGGAGGAGGTGGGGATGATGCAGAGCGGGGTGCAGCCCCTCCCCGCATGGATTTGATGAGGGGGTCAGAGCGAAGAGAGGAGCGCAGCATCACCCCCGAGGAGCCTTTAGCGCACTCTGGGGTGCTGTGGGTCTGGCAAGCTCGGATCCTGAGGTCTGGGCTTGTGCTGTTACGGGGGAGCTGCTGCTGCTTTTAATGGGTGCTTCCTTACTGCAGAACCGGTTTGGCTTCACATCCCGTCGGGACACGAGCGCGCAGCCCCGCTCCGGCCGGCACCGCTCCATGGGACCGTGTGGAGAGGCTCCTGCTGATGAATCCACCCGGAACGAGGGGAAACGAAACCCGAAGTGACGCTTTCGGATGCTCCGAAAGCCTGCGGCTGGATCCCTGCGGCACAGCGGGAGCCGCTTCCCTGCCAGCGGGTTATTCCCTCTCGGTGTTAGGGATCCTCCGAGCTCGCTGGGACCCGCAGCTGGAGCGGAGGAGCCTTTGGTGGGATCATCGTGCAGACGAGGTGGATCTTGAGGTTACAAAGGACCGCGCTGCCTGGCTGACCCTGCGAACCGAGCACCCCGGGGTTGTCTCCCGTCGGGAACGGACGTAATGCAATGTCGGGTGAGTGAAGCCTCAGTGATTGGGCTGGCTGTGGCTTGGCTTTACAGCCAAAAGACCCTTTAGAAGGTGGGGAAAATGCACCCAGGTGTTCCGAAGAGGCTGGGGAATGCAGTGTTGAGCTGGAGGAAGCATCCTTGTGTCTCTGGCGTTTCTCATTCCGTGTAGAACCAGTGGAGCCCTTCCGACCTTGTTTCCTTTTGAATTTGCCCTGGTTGACATGGAGGAGCGTCTGAATGAGAAAGGAAGAGCTTTGTGGCAGGAAAGGGAAGAGGGCAGCACCCGTTGCAGATCTCCTTGGGTGCCTGGCCGTGCTATGGCTGTGGTCCCTGCCACCATGGTCGCTGCCAGTGTGGCCACCCCACTTCCAGCCCCTCAGACCCCCTTTGCCCCATCTTTTACTCCAGATCCACAGCATAGCAACACTCGGGGGGGTTAAACCTCAACCCTCTTAATCCCAGACTGGTTTGTGTTGGAAGGCACTTAAAGCTCTCCCAGCTCCAACCCCTGCCACTAGAGCAGGGACCCCTTCCACTAGAGCAGCTTGCTCCAAGCCCCTGTGTCCAACCTGGCCTTGAACACTGCCAGGGATGGGGCAGCCACAGCTTCTCTGGGCACCCTGTGCCAGCGCCTCAGCACCCTCACAGGGAAGAGCTTCTGCCTAAGAGCTCATCTCAGTCTCCCCTCTGGCAGGTTAAAGCCATTGCCCTTGGCCTGTCCCTACAGGCCCTTGTCCAAAGCCCCTCTCCAGATTTCTCAAGGGGGCACCTGGGTTGAACACTGCCAGCCACAGATGCTGGCTCCAGAGGCAGGAGATGCTCTAATCCTGCCTTAACACTCCAAAACAGGGGTGCTGGGCTGCAAGGAGCACATCCCTCCTCTTCCTCAGTGTGATAGAGCCCTTTATTTAACCAGGATAGGGGGAAGACGTGGGGTTTGGCTCTAAACAACCTCTTGCTGCATGGCCAGTGGTTGCTGAGTGAGGATGCTCCCTGAAGCACTGGGTGCTTCTCTTTGGCTTGTGCCATACAGGGAGGTCCTGCAAGCCTGGGTAAAGAGAGGTCAGCGTGATCCCTGCCCAGCGTGGGGCAGAAACCTGCCTTGCTGGAAGGGTTTGACCACATTACACTGCCTTAGCTGGTGGTGTCAGCGTGTGGTGAAGCAAACGCTGGTTGTGCCACCACCTTCATCAGGGACTGTAGCAATAGGACAAGGGGTGATGGGTTCAGACTGAAACAGGGGAAGTTCAGGTTGGAGATAAGGCAGAAGCTCTTCCCTGTGAGGGTGCTGAGGCACTGGCACTGGGTGCCCAGGGAAGCTGTGGCTGCCCCATCCCTGGCAGTGTTCAAGGCCAGGTTGGACACAGGGGCTTGGAGCAAGCTGCTCTAGTGGAAGGGGTCCCTGCCCGTGGCAGGGGGTGGAGCTGGATGGGTTTTAAGGTCCCTGCAGCATAAACCATTCCATGAGTCTATGATTCCCTGCAAATCCAGCCAGGAGCCAGTTTGAGGTGAACAGAGCTGCTGGGTGAGCACTTTCCCTACAAGGACTTGATTCCCTCACCCATCTCCAGGGCTGGATGCATGAGCACGATTCCCCTGGGATTACCGGTGACGGCAGAGCCCGAATCTCCCTCTTCCACATCCCCACCTTGCATGGAGCCATGTCCTTTTGCTTCTCTCAGCCTTGGGCTGTTCCCGCTGGTGGCTGCTGCCAGGTCCGGGTAGGACCAGACCTCCTGGTGGAACACGTTTGCTCCGGCTCTGGCGTGTTCTCATCTCTTGGCTCGTGTGGATGAGTTGATGCTGGCTGGGTGGGAAGGGCAGGAGGATCAGCGCCATCTCATCCCAGCCCTCCTTGGGTCTGGGCATGCCCCTGCCCATGACGTCTCCCATCCCAGGGGAAAGCCTGAAGGCTGCTCTGGAAGTTCCTCATGTTGTCCTGCAGGACCCAAGCACAGTTCTCCTTTCCCCATCCTTCCTTCCTTCCTTTTGCTGTGTCTCCAAGGGCCCAGATTGACCTTGCCAACCCTGTCCCATTGATCAGGCAGCACCATGTGGATGGAGGGATGGAGAAGGATGAATGGAGGATGGTGGGTGGATGGATGGATGGATGGATGGATGGATGGATGGATGGATGGATGGATGGATGGATGGAGAATGGATGGATGGATGGATGGATGGATGGAGAATGGATGGATGGATGGAGGATGGATGGACGGATAACGCTGCTCATTATGGAGCATCGAGCTGGGAACAGAAGAGCACAGGGAGATCTGGGAGTCCTTTTGGGGTTTGTTTGCTTCAAGAAAGGTGTTTGTAAAGGGCTGTGGCTGCAAAGGGAGCTTGTGGAGAAGGTCTCTGTGACCAGCACACATCTGCTTCCGGGATGGACATGCTGCTGGGGAGAAAGGCTGCATCTGGGGGCAGAGCCCTGGGGCAGGGACCAGTGCCAGTGTTCACAAATGGTCCTTGGCTGGGGCTGCTTTGCAGGAGGTGTTCAGTGCCATGAAATGTGTGGTCTCGAGGTTCCCAGCTCTGCTTGGATGCCAGTGCATGTGCTACATGTGAGGGCATCACAGAATCCCAGACTGAATCACAAGGAAGAGCTTCTGCCTAAGAGCTCATCTCAGTTTCCCCTCTGGCAGGTTAAAGCCATTCCCCTTGTTCTGTCCTTGCACACCCTGATGGAGGTCCCTCTCCAGCATCCAGTTCCTGGCTCCCCTCTTCCCTTTGCAGCCACTCCTTGCTGTTGTATCCCTCTTGATCCCTGCTTAGCAGCAGAGGGAGCAGCAGCTCTTGTCCCAGGGCTCTCCATAGAGGCTCAGCGAGTGCCCTGCACTGTGTTTGCCCACGAGGTGTGGCCTCTGCTCCAGGATTCAAACCGGTGGCGCAGCTCCTTCCCAGGTGCAGGGATCCCATCCCCGCATCCCGTCCCAGCCGCGACGGCTCCGGTGCAGCCGGTGGGGTGAGTCAAGGCAACAGCCCTATCGCTCACTGTGCTCTGGGGAGCACCCGGGATGGGAGCAGGAGGTGAGGAGCCCGATGGGGATGGAATGGTGCAAGGATGGAGCCGGCTGCGGCTACCCCTAAAGCTTTGCTGCTTGTAAGGTCTTAAAGTGTTGGTAACAGCAGCGTGCAGGTGGAGACGTGGCTGTGCTTGGATTGTAGAATCATGGAGTGGTTCGGGTTGGAAGGGACCTTAAAGCTCCTCCAGCTCCAGCCCCTGCCACAGGCAGGGACCCCTTCCACTAGAGCAGCTTGCTCCAAGCCCCTGTGTCCAGCCTGGCCTTGAACACTGCCAGGGATGGGGCAGCCACAGCTTCTCTGGGCACCCTGTGCCAGTGCCTCAGCACCCTCACAGGGAAGAGCTTTTGCCTTATCTCCAACCTGAATCTCCCTTGTTTAAGCTTAAATCCACCCATCCGGGGTGGTTTTCCCAGCACAGCTCCCAGCTGGCATGTGGCTGGTTAATCCAGTCACCTGGAAACAAGAACCTGCCCCAACCAGGAAATTATCCACATGCTGCAGGCCTGGGAGCTCGCTCCTGGGTTGGTGTTTGTGCCACGTGTTATCTCCCTGCTGCTGCTCTAAGATCCCAGAGCTGGGACGCCACAGCTCGTAATCCCATGTGGATACAGGGATAATGAGCAAGTTCAGCTTCATGGCATGGAGAGTAATGATTAAAATCTACCTGGGATAATCCCTGCCCGTGGCAGGGGGTTGGAGCTGGATGCTTTTAAGGTCCTTTCCAACCCAAACCCGTCTGATGATGGCGATGCCTCCAGTGATCCCCATCTCCCCAGCTGAGGATCAGCAGCAATTGGAGGTGCTGAGCCACTCTGGGCATCCTTAAAACTGGAAAACACCAATGTTGTGGCCACCTCCTCCATGCAGGGAGGAACACAAGGAGCAAACAAGCATGAAAAGTGCCTGAGAGAGCTCTCCCTGAACTTGACCTGGCTCTGGACCAGCCCCGCTCCCTTCCCCTGGCTGCTAGGCCACTGGGTTTGTGCCAGCTTTTCTCCTTGGGCTCCTTTGACATCGTTCGTGTGACCATCACGTGCCACAGGCAGGTGACTGGGAGGTCCTGGGGTGCCCCGTGCCCGCAGCATCCCCCTCCCAAAGCAGCTTTGCCGGGAGCGCGGATGGAAGAGGGGACACGGAGCCCAGCCACCTCCTGGGATTGATCCAGGGATGTCATTGCTGCAGCCGGGAGCCCATCACCGTGGCAGCTCCTAAATAACCCCCGGGATCAGCATCTCTTTATTTCCCCCCCTCCCTGTTCTTTGGCTTTGCAGACAGCAGCAGGCTGCTGGGGAACCAGCGGCCGGGATACGGGACGCTGCAGACGGACACGGACACATCCCGCATGGTAGGTGTGGGGAGGGAGGCAGCGCCCTGCTGGGCTGGCACCAAAACTGGGTTTGGGTTCAAGGGAGCTTAAAGCTCCTCCAGTTCCAACCCCTGTCACGGGCAGGGACACCTTCCACTAGAGCAGCTTGCTCCAAGCCCCGTCCAAGAAGAGCTTCTGCCTAAGAGCTCATCTCAGTCTCCCCTCTGGCAGTTAAAGCCGTTCCCCTTGTCCTGTCCAACACCAGCACAAGACAATGTTTTTTCAGCCCCAGATTTACATTGCTGTCACCTGCCTGGTGTTAAACCGTGCCAGGACTCAGGGCTTCCATCAGTGCAGGATGCAGGTGCTTGCTGACCTTCATTTCAGTTTGTTTTATGAACAAGCATTCCCATACAGGTCTCCTCCTTTCTTCCAGGAGGTCACGGGCTACCAGACCACGACGTGGCGGGTGGCCCTGTGCCACATTGGCTCTGTGCTGACAGCAGGGCTGCTCCTCGTCCTCTTCCATTGGAAGCCAAGCCTGGAGGTGCAGGTGAAGTGCAAACCCTGTGCCCTCAGCCAGGCCGACTGGGTCATCATCAGAGTAAGTCCTGGGAAGGTCTGGGGTTGGGCTCTGCTGTTGGCTTCCCAGGATGTGATGTCCTTGGGCTTGTTCCTTCCTGCTTTCCGCAGCCACCAGCCTGGCCTTGTGTTTCTCTTCATTGTCCCTGCAGCCCAGCCAGCACCTGGGAATGGGGCTCCCTACCTGGGCTGCTGTCCCTGTTTGCAGGAGCAGGGGGGATCCATGGGGAGCTCCCCCATTCCCTCTGCTCAGCCCCTGTGTCTTTGTTGCAGGACAAATTCGGACAGTGCTTCACCACGCGTGTGTGCACAGAGGCGCTGGGCGAGGGCAGGTGAGTTGGGCTCACATCTGGACATGGCGAGGGGCTCACATCTGCATTTGGCTTCCAGAGAGCGGGGCCGTTTACAGCAGAGCTGGTGGGATGGGGAAGGCCTGACCCTTGTTTTCCATCCCAAGCAGCCTGGAGCATCACCCCGGGGCCAGGCTGGAGGACCGCAGGACCAGCATCGCTATCGGTGTGTCGGAAGAGGAGGAGAGCCGGGACACCATCCGGCTCCATGAGAAGGAAGAGGTAACACCGGTGACCCTTCCCACCTCTGCCTTGCAATGCCTCTCCCTCGTGTCTTGCTGACACCATGTGCTCATGTCCTCAGAAGAACATCCTGCGGTACTACCTCTTTGAGGGCATGCGCTACGTCTGGATCGAGCGGCGGCAGATGTACTGCAAAGTCAGGTACTCCCCTGTCCCCTTTGCCACAGCAAAACTCCTTGCATCAAAGCTGGGATGCTGGAGAGGGGCTCTTCATCAGGGGCTGCAGCGACAGGACAAGGGGTTAAGGTCTTTTCCAGCCCAAACCAATCTGGGATTCTGTGATCTCTCTGCTGCTCCCTTTGGCCCCTCAGCCCCCTCCATGTGGTCCTGACCCATCCGGAGGTCACACAACCACTGGGGCTGGAGCTTTTCTCTGCACTGCAGAGCCTTTGGCAACCATCCCAGGGTGCTGGGTCAAGGAAGCCGCTGCTGTTCCCCCGGTCTGTTGGTGCTGCCTGTCTTTGTGGGCAGAGGAAACCAGGCAAAGCACTTTGGCAGCTGCCCCGTGCTGGATGCTCTTCTCCGAACTGTGCCCTTTTGTTCCTGCTCCTTGGCACCCGCGTGCTGCAGCAGGGGCCGAGGAACAAGATCCTTTCCCGTTCCCAAAGGGTTCTTTTCTGTCAGCAAGGACTTGGACGTGGTGTTTGTGTCTCTGGGCCAGGCTCCTGCTGGTTTTGACTCCGTTTCCCTGTTTCCCTTTCCCCTGGTGCTTGCCAGCATCTTGGATGAAGGCTGGACCTGCGCAGATCTGCACCTCTCGCAGGCTGGGCTCAGCCAACAGGACCACAACACCAGGTAGGGATCTACCAGTTCCATGGGCCATGTGGGGAGCACAGATGAGGCTTTTCCAGGGGCCAGCAAATCCCAGAGCCCGGGTTCTTCCTGCATTCAGACCTCAAAGCAGAAGTGGGCTGGATTGCCCTGGCTTGACTTCTCCATGTAACCAAGCTCCCAAGGAGGTCCGGGCAGTGTGAGGGTCCCTCAGCATGGAAATGCAGCTTTTCCTAGCGTGGATTTGCTTTCCTGTCCCCTTTGCAGAAGGAAGATCTACGGAGCGAACCTCATCGAGGTGCCGGTCAAGTCCTACGCAAGGCTGTTGGTGGAGGAGGTGTGTGTGCATCCACAGTGCTTCCAAAGAGCCTCTTGTCCCAGGGCAGATCCTGCTCCAGGTCCCTCCCTGCCAGGGCTTTGCAGGTCCTTCCTCTTGGGTAGGGAGGAGATCAGAGAAGGCAGAGCAGGTGGAGGGGACCCATCCTGCCCCTTAGGTCAGACAGGAGCATCCCAGCTGGCTGCAGAGGTGGCTGAGCATCCTCAGGAGTATCAGCCATAAACCAGGCCAGGGAGGATGGAGGGTTTGCAAGCAGTCAGCTGGTGCATCCCCAGCCCCAGGGAAGGGCCAGCTGCTCCTCTGCATCAGCAGCTGGTCCTCAAGGAGCTGGAAGTCTCACAATCATCGAGTCATGGAATCCCAGCCTGGTTTGTGTTGAAAGAGATCTTAAAGCTCTCCCAGTCCCAACCCCTGCCAAGGGCAGGGACCCCTTCCACTAGAGCAGCTTGCTCCAAGCCCCTGTGTCCAACCTGGCCTTGAACACTGCCAGGGATGGGGCAGCCACAGCTTCTCTGGGCACCCTGTGCCAGCGCCTCAGCACCCTCACAGGGAAGAGCTTCTGCCTTATCTCCAACCTTAACCTCCCCTTTTTCAGTCTGAACCCCCTTGTCCTATCTCTACAGTCCCTGATGAAGAGTCCCTCTCCAGCATCCTTGCAGCCCCCTTCAGACACTGGAAGCTGCTCTGAGGTCTCCACGCAGCTTCTCTTCTCCAGGCTGAACAGCCCCAATGTTCTCAGCCTGGCTCCATACAGGAGCTGCTCCAGCCCCTGAGCATCCTTGTGGCCTCCTCTGGCCTTGCTGCAGCAGCTCCATGTCCTTACGTTGGGCACACCAGCACTGCACACAGGGATGCAAGTGGGGTCTCGTGGGAGCAGAGCAGAGGGGCAGGATCCCCTTCTTCAACAATGAGCTGGAGGAAGCTCTTACCCCAAACCCTTCTCACCTTCCTTGTTCCCTTCTAGGTTCTCAATCCCTTCTACATCTTCCAAGTGTTCAGCATCGTGCTGTGGGTCTGTGACGCCTACTACTACTACGCTGCCTGCATCTTCCTCATCTCCACCATCTCCTTAGGGCTGTCCCTCTACGAGACAAGGAAGGTTGGTGCTGGGCTTATTTGGGACCAGCAGCTCTGGTGAAACAACCTATTCTCTGCTGCTGGTTGACCTCTGTGCTGATGTTGAACTCCCTCTGAGCCCAGCTGGGTGAGGACAGCCCATGTTCCCAGTGGTGCAGCAGGTTTCCTTGTCCTTCCTCTGTGATCCTGAGCCTTCCAGACCTGTTTTATGGATGCTTTGCTGTGCTTTCTGAGCTGACTGCTCCCTCCCTTGCAGCAAAGCACCACGCTGCAGAACATGGCCAAGATGGCAGTGGGTGTCCGAGTCCATCGCTCCGGCGGAGGTGAGTGTGATGCCTGCGATGAGTGAGGGCTCCCGGCATGGATTTGGGATGGGGATGATGTGAGACCTGTTAACAGGGGGTTCCTTGAACCCTTTCTGTTGGATCAGCCTGTCAGTGTCCCAGTCTGTCCACAACCTGGTGTGGGGATCCTACTGGACAGCCCATTGTGTCGGGGGGGGGGGATTCAACCGACCTGTTGGGACCTGCAGTGACAGCGTCACCAAGTCCCTTATTTCAGTTCTTCAAATCTTTGGAGATTTACACAAAAAAGGGCTTCAGCTGAAGGATTCTCTTATACAAAAGGCAGGTTTGTGACAGGATGAGGGTCAGTGGTAGCACATGGACTGTGAAACCAGCCTGGAGCAACAGGCAAGCAGACTGTAACCACTGAAGAGGGGCTCTGGACAAGGGCCTGTAGGGACAGGCCAAGGGGAATGGCTTTAACCTGCTAGAGGGGAGACTGAGATGAGCTCTTAGGCAGAAGCTCTTCCCTGTGAGGGTGCTGAGGTGCTGGCACAGGGTGCCCAGAGAAGCTGTGGCTGCCCCATCCCTGGCAGTGTTCAAGGCCAGGTTGGACACAGGGGCTTGGAGCAAGCTGCTCTAGTGGAAGGGGTCCCAGCCCATGGCAGGGGGTGGAGCTGGAGAAGCTTTAAGGTCCCTTCCAACCCAAACCTTTCCAGGTTCATTCCAGGACAGCTGCTCTGTGGTTCATCAGCTGCATGGTACCATCTGGTTCCCATTCCTGCAGGGATTACACCAGAGCCTGGCTGTGGGGTCTCCACTCCACCCTCTATTACTCCTCTTAGCATGTGCTAAGGTGCAGCTTGCATTGCCTGGAGAGCTGTAGGGGAGCAGACAGTGTGTGTGCCAACACCCTGGGAGCAGCAGCTCTATTTCACCCTCACAAAGTCTTCTTAAGGTTCCAGCTTCCATTAGGTCCTAGTTTTCCCTAATGCCCTCTTCCAAGTCCTTTTCCCAAAGGTGTCTGAGCGTGGCCATTGCTCTCTTGCAGAGGAGGTGGTGGTGAGCTCTGCAGACCTGGTGCCGGGTGACTGCATCAGCCTCCCTGCGGATGGGATGCTGGTCCCTTGCGATGCTGCGCTGCTGACGGGCGAGTGCATGGTCAACGAGAGCATGCTGACGGGTGAGAGCTGGAGCTGGGGGCACGGAGCAAGCCCTGCATCTCCTTGTGTCCTCCTCCATCCCTTTCCCATGCAGGCTGGTTGGATCCTGACCCCCCAGGGTGATAAACCTCCTCCTATGATGTTCCTCCTCCCTTCCATGATGTTCCTCCTCCCTCCGTGATGTTCTTCCTCCCTTCCATGATGTTCCTCCTCCTTCCATGATGTTCCTCTTCCCTTCCATGATGTTCCTCCTCCCTTCCATGATGTTCCTCCTCCCTTCCATGATGTTCCTCCTCCCTTCCATGATGTTCCTCCTCCCTTCCATGATGTTCCTCCTCCCTCCATGATGTTCCTCCTCCCTTCCATGATGTTCCTCCTCCCTTCCATGATGTTCCTCCTCCCTTCCATGATGTTCCTCTTCCCTCCATGAAGTTCTTCCTCCCTTCCCTGATGTTCCTCCTCCCTTCCATGATGTTCCTCCTCCCTTCCATGATGTTCCTCTTCCATCCATGATGTTCCTCCTCCCTTCCATGATGTTCCTCCTCCCTTCCATGATGTTCCTCTTCCCTTCCATGATGTTCCTCTTCCCTCCATGATGTTCTTCCTCCCTTCCATGATGTTCCTCCTCCCTCCATGATCTTCCTCCTCCCTTCCATGATCTTCCTCTTCCATCCATGATGTTCCTCCTCCCTTCCATGATGTTCCTCCTCCCTTCCATGATGTTCCTCTTCCCTCCATGAAGTTCTTCCTCCCTTCCCTGATGTTCCTCCTCCCTTCCATGATGTTCCTCCTCCCTTCCATGATGTTCCTCCTCCCTTCCATGATGTTCCTCTTCCATCCATGATGTTCCTCCTCCCTTCCATGATGTTCCTCTTCCCTTCCATGATGTTCCTCTTCCATCCATCCTCCTCCCTTCCATGATGTTCTTCCTCCCTTCCATGATGTTCCTCCTCCCTCCATGATCTTCCTCCTCCCTTCCATGATGTTCCTCTTCCATCCATGATGTTCCTCCTCCCTTCCATGATGTTCCTCCTCCCTTCCATGATGTTCCTCCTCCCTTCATGATGTTCCTCTTCCCTCCATGGTGTTCCTCATGCAGGGGAGAGCGTGCCAGTGATGAAGACCCCTCTCCCGGCTGGCAGCACCATCTATTCCCCGGAGGAGCACCGGCGGCACACGTTGTTCTGTGGGACACACGTCATCCAAGCCAAGTCCTATGTGGGCAGGGAAGTGCTGGCCGTGGTGACCCGCACAGGTAAGGGATTAAGGGATAAAGCCGGGATTAAGCTGCGTCCTTTGGGAAAGGGACCTTTGGGGCCAGAGGAGGGCAATGGAGCTGGTGCAGGGCCTGGAGCACAAGTGTGATGGGGAAGGGCTGAGGGACCTGAGGAAGCCCAGGTTCAGCCTGGAGAAGAGAAGGCTCAGGGGGGACCTGATCGCTCCCTACAAGTGCCTGACAGGAGGATGGAGCCAGGAGGGGCTGGGCTCTGCTCCCAAGGAACAAGGGATGGGACAAGAGGAACCGGCCTCAAGCTGCACCAGGGCAGGTTTAGATGGAGCTGAGGAACAATTCCTTCCCCAGAGGGTGCTCAGGCATTGGATCAGGCTGCCCAGGGCAGGGCTGGAGGCACCATCCCTGCAAGTGTTCACACACCCTCAGTGCCATGGGTTAGTGGTGGCCTTGGCAGTGCTGGGGAATGGTTGGACTGGATGAGCTGAAAGGGCTTTTCCAACCTGGTTGATCCCATGATTTCATGATTCTATTCTATGCCTTTGCCCATGGTTACCTCCTGCCCCTCTCCCACAGGGTTCTGCACAGCTAAAGGGGATCTCATCAGCTCCATCCTCTACCCCAAACCCGTGAGCTTCAAGTTCTACAAGGATGCTGTGAAGTTCGTCCTGTTCCTCGCCGTCCTGGGTAGGTTGAGCGCAGAGGCACGACCAGGAGCAGCCAAACTCCTCTGCCATGGGTGAACTCACCCTTCATCTGCTTTGCTTTGTAACCAAGCCCATTCTCCTCCCTCCTCCTGCACAGCTTTTATCGGCACGCTCTACAGCATCCTCATCTTGGTTAAAAACCAGGTAGGGGCTTGGGAGTCCTGGAGCACAGCCTGGGACCATCAGCACATGCAGGTGGAGATGGGTGAGCGCTGTCAGGATGCCCACCCCTCCTCCTCCTCACCTGCCAGGTCCCCGTGGGGCAAATCATCATCCGTGCCCTCGACCTCATCACTGTCATCGTGCCCCCGGCTCTCCCGGCTGCCATGACCGTGGGCACCATCTATGCCCAGAACAGGCTGAAGAAACAGGGCATCTTCTGCATCAGCCCTCCCCGCATCAACCTCTGCGGGAAGATCCGCCTGGTTTGCTTTGACAAGGTGAGGCTTGAGCATCACCACCGGGCCGGAGTTCCCGTCTCCAGGGGCTGCTGTGGACCCTCCATCCTCATCCCCACAGACAGGAACCCTCACGGAGGAAGGGCTGGATGTGTGGGGGGTGGTTCCACTGGAGAACAACCACTTCATGCCCATCGTCCACGAGCCCCGCTGCCTGCCCGCTGGTCCCTTGCTCTACTCGCTGGCCACTTGCCACACGGTGTCGGTGCTGCGGGCACAGCCCATCGGGGACCCTGTGGACCTCAAGATGTTGGAGTCCACTGGCTGGGTAAGCAAAGTGATGGGCAAGGTGCCTGTCTGGAAAGAAGGAGGTGGGACACAGCAGGAGAAGGGGTGTTTGAAACCATCCATGCGGTGGATAGCGTCTCTCTATCTCAGCATGCCTTGGGTTTCAGCGCCTGGAGATGATGGAGGAGGAGGAAGGCGAGCTACCTGCCTCCCAGCAGTTTGGGATGAAGGTCTTGGCTGTGGTGAAGCCTCCACCTGAGGAAGAGCAGCCACGGGACAGGGTACAGCCCATGGAGCAGTCGCTCCGGTTCCCCACACAGCAAAGGGTGGTTGTGCTCCGCAGCCCCTGGAGGGGGGTTGTACCTCCCGGAGAGGGTCCTGCCTGGCCCTGACACCTTCTCCCTCTCCACAGAAGCACCAGTTACCTGTGGGGATCCTCCGGCGGTTCCCCTTCTCCTCCTCCTTGCAGAGGATGAGTGTCCTGGTGAAGCTGCCCAGTGAAGCCTCAGCCCATGTCTATGTCAAGGGTGCTCCAGAGATGGTGGCCAGCCTCTGCAGGAAGGAGACTGGTACGTGATGGAGATGGGGGTTCACTGTCACTGCCCTGGTCCTGCTGCTCCGTCATCAATCTGCATCCCTGCGGCTCACCCCCAAAGGGAATTCTCCTTGGTGATGCTGTGGGGCAGTCCCCAGAGGCACAGGGCTTTGGATTAGCTTCATAGAATCATAGAATGGATAGGGTTGGAAGGGACTTTCAGGACCCTTAAAGACCTTCAGCCGCATGGGGGGAAGAAAACAGGAGCTAGAAGATGGGGACTGGAGGCTGGATGAGCAGCCAAAGCCCTCCAGTCCTTTGGGAGCTTGAGCCCTGGGTCCACACAGCCCAGGTTCATCCAGGAGCAATCTTGACCTTGGTTTTCCCCTCGTGGCTGGCAGTGCCCGTGGATTTCTCCCAGATGCTGCGGCACTACACCACGGATGGGTTCCGGGTCCTGGGTCTGGCTTCCAAACCCCTGAGTTCAGTGACCACATTCGAGGAGGCCCTGCAGCTCCCCAGGTTGGTGCCAACAACTTCTGTCTCCATTTGGACCTTGTTTGCGCCAAGCATTTCGTGGGATGCTCCATCCCAGCAGCCTGCAGGGAATTCCTTCTGAACCCACCTGGGTTTTAGCTGTTTGTAGCAGTTGATGCTTGTGTTGAAGGTGGTGTTGAAAGGGCTCCTTGTGTCCACCAGGGAAGCTGTGGAGAGCGGCCTGGGCTTCCTGGGCTTCCTCGTCATGAAGAACGTGCTCAAGCCGGAGTCTGCACCCGTGATTCACCTCCTGCGCAACGCCAACATCCGCCCCATCATGGTGACAGGTGACCCTGCAGGGGGAATGGGGACACAGGGCTCGGGAAGAGATGGGAACATGGTCAGTCCTTGATGTGGTGCAAGGGGCGGAGGGTTCTCCACCAGGAATCACGGAATCCCAGCCTGGTTTGGGTTGGAAGGGACCTTAAAGCTCCTCCAGCTCCAACCCCTGCCACGGGCAGGGACCCCTTCCACTAGAGCAGCTTGCTCCCAGCCCGGCCTTGAACCCTGCCAGGGATGGGGCACCCCCAAGCCCTTCTCCTCAAGGCTGCTCCATCCACTCCGCACCCAGCCTGTAAGGAACGAGCTGTCCCCCAGAACACAGGGAAGCGAAGGGCTCCCTGGGAGAGGGGCCGTGGCAGGTTGGCAGGGACACGGCTCGCAGGACCCTGCGCAGCAATCGCTGCTGGTGCCTGCTCAGCGCCTGGGTCTCTCTCTGCCAGGAGACAACATGCTCACAGCCATCAACGTGGCGCGGAGCTGCCGCATGGTGGAGCCCAAGGAGCGGGTGATCTTCATCAGCGCCTCCCCTCCCAGCCACCACGAGCCCGCTGCCCTCAAGTTCATCCCGGCCGAGCATTCCCAGGGCGAGGAGCAGTCGGAGGTGGGTCCCGGGGTAGCGTCTCGGGGGGGGGTGTGAAGCCCAAAGCGCCCGTGAGCTCGGGGGGCTCTTCCAGCATCCCTCAGAGCTGTCCCTTAAAGCCTCCGTTAGGAGACACCCTGCTCCTGTTTCTCCCTATGGGTACATCATGTGGTTGAGCTGATGCTCCAAACAGCAGGAGCAGACAGCACCTCACATGAAGGGCTTGCTCCCACGAGCTCTTTATCCCAAATCCCATCATTTATATGCCTGAAGTGAAGCTTTAAGAGACACTGCTTTACCTGCAGTTCCTTTACCCCCTGCTCCGTGTGCGTTGAGGATGCTGGTTCAGAGCCTTGCCCCGGGGCTGGAGCTGTAGGAAAGGAGTTGTTTTCCCCTGCAGGGTCTGTCCCAGCCAAGGGATGGATGTGTCCTGCAGCCTCAGCCCTGCCACTTCGCCCTGAACGGCAAATCCTTCGCTGTGGTTTGTGAGCACTTTGCTGAGCTGCTGCCCAAGGTGAGTCCCATGGCTGGGAACCCCCCATAACTGAGTGCCATGGGGGGGTTTCTTTGCTGGTGCAAGGTACCTCTGCCCTGCTGAGCTGGCAAAGCTCAGGATAACCAGGATGGGCAGGGATGAGGATGCTGTGGGACAAACACAGAGTGTTCCCGTCGTTGCAGATCCTCATCCAAGCCACCGTGTTCGCCCGCATGTTGCCCGAGCAGAAGACTCAGCTGGTTTGCAGCCTGCAGGAGCTCAAGTGAGTCCCCCCATGGATGGAGGGAGAGGGGATTAGCAGCAGTCATAGAGGGGATCCTGCCCCTCTGCTGTGCTCTGGGAAGAACCCCCTGCAGCCCTGATCCAGCTCTGGGGCAGCAGCACCAGAGGGACATGGAGCTGCTGGAGCGAGGCCAGAGGAGGCCATGGAGATGCTGCGAGGGCTGGAGCAGCTCTGCTCTGGAGCCAGGCTGAGAGAGCTGGGCTGGGGCAGCCTGGACAAGAGAAGGCTCCTGAAGGGGAGACCTGAGAGCAGCTCCAGTGCCTGAAGGGGCTGCAGGAAAGCTGGAGAGGGGCTTGGGACAAGGGATGTAGGGACAGGCCAAGGGGAATGGCTTTAACCTGCCAGAGGGGAGACTGAGATGAGCTCTTAGGCAGAAGCTCTTCCCTGTGAGGGTGCTGAGGCGCTGGCACAGGGTGCCCAGAGAAGCTGTGGCTGCCCCATCCCTGGCAGTGCTCAAGGCCAGGTTGGACACAGGGGCTTGGAGCAAGCTGCTCTAGTGGAAGGGGTCCCTGCCCGTGGCAGGGGTTGGAGCTGGAGGAGCTTTAAGGCCCCTTCCAACACAAACCAGTCTGAGACTCTGGGATCCTATGCTTAGTGCAGAAGCTGTTGGCAGCTGCGGATCACATCCTGCCCTCTCCCAGATGTGGGGTGATCCCTGGGGGGTTCAATCTTGCAGCCCCAGCGCTTTTCCCCCATCCGCTCATGATCCTTCTCACCACAGCTACTGCGTGGGGATGTGTGGGGACGGTGCCAACGACTGTGGGGCTCTGAAGGCGGCCGACGTGGGCATCTCGCTGTCGGAGGCAGAGGCATCAGTGGCTTCGCCCTTCACCTCCCGTGTGGCCAACATCGAGTGTGTGCCCACTGTGATCCGGTGAGCTGCTGGGACCCATATGTTGGGGGATACAGCCAGGGTGGGAGGTCTCCTGAGTGCCTCCGACCCCTCTTTGGGACAGCTCACGGCAAGGGTGCTGTGCCTGGTGGGTGAATCCCTCTTTATCGCTGCAGGGAGGGCAGGTGCTCACTGGTCACCTCCTTTGGTGTCTTCAAGTACATGGCCCTGTACAGCCTGGTGCAGTTCGTGTCCGTCCTGCTGCTCTACACCGTGAGTCCTGCGGTTGCCCAAATGCCTTTGGGTCACCTCGTCCCACCTGGGGTTTATCCTGCCCCTTTCCTATCCCCACACTGAGACCTGAGCTTTCTGCTTCCCAGATCAACACCAACCTGAGCGATTTCCAGTTCCTCTTCTTCGACCTCATCATCACCACCACGGTGGCCGTGCTGATGGGTCGGACCGGTCCTGCCCAGGAGCTGGGAGTGGAGCGTCCCCAAGGGGCATTGATCAGTGTCCTGGTGCTGGGCAGCCTCCTCCTTCAGACAGCTCTGCTCATCACCGTGCAGGTCCTCAGCTACTTCATCACTGTCTCACAGGGCTGGTAAGGGACCCAGCTTCACCTGGCTTTGGTGATGGGAAGGATCACAACGAAGCCCAAGTGGTTGGCCTTGGTTTTGGCATCAAGGATGCATCCAGCCACGCTCGTGGCCCTGGCTGACCCTCTGCCTTGTCCCCTGCCTGGCTCAGGTACGTGCCACTGAACAGCACGGTGACAGCTCCCCAGAACCTGCCCAACTACGAGAACACAGTCCTCTTCTGTGTCACGGGCTTCCAGTACCTCATCCTGGCCGTCGCCATGTCCAAGGGGTACCCATTCCGGGAGCCGCTCTACACCAATGGTGAGGGTGATGATGGTCGTGAGGGTGAAGAGAGACATCAAACCTTCATCCTGCTCCTCAGCCCTCTTCTTTCTCCTCCTCAGTGCTCTTCTTGGTGGTCCTCATCCTCCTCTTTGGCCTCATGATATGGTTGACCCTCTACCCGTTGGGCTTCCCCAAAACCCTGCTGAAGCTGCAGGGCATCGATGACTTGAACTTCAAGCTGCTGCTGCTGGGGATCGCTGCCCTCAACTTCTTCGCTGCCTTCGTGCTGGAGGTAGGTGGGCACTGGGCACACAAGGAACAACGTCATCCCTTTGGGTCCGTCCAAGCAACCCCTTTTCCAGGAGCCGTGGAGGGAGCCGGGCTCACCTTGCCATCGGCTCCGCTCTCCCTTTGGCATCCCCAACGCCTGTTCTCCCCCCATGCTCGCTGCAGACCGCCCTGGACCACGGCCTCCTCGGCTGCCTCCGCAGGCTGCGCCGCAAGAAACCATCCAAGAAGCTTTTCAAGCGGCTGGAGAAGGAGCTGAGGCAGCAGCAGCCGGCCTGGCCCCCCCTCAACCAACCGCTCTTTGCGACACCCAAGATGTCCATCGCCGTGAGATAACGCGGGCCGGGTGCTGCTGCCCTCAGCCCATGGACACTTGATTATTTATTTATCCTGGTAAAGGGAGGGATGCGGCCGGAAGGATCCTGCGGGAAGACCCTCGGCATCGGGGCTGTGGGGAGGAGATGGTGGAGGAGCAAACTGGGGGAGAAGGTCCAGAAGAAGAAGAGGGGAAACCATCTCCTCTCATCCCAGCTCTTCCTCCAGGCCCTCTCCTGCTCCCATGGACCCACCTCCCCACACTGGGCACCAGTACTGTTACGCAGGGGGATGCCACCTCCTTTTCCCTCTCCTGACTGTCCTAAACCACCAACCCTGATGCTCTCGTGGTGAGGACACCCACTGCAACCTCCCATCTGCTCACTGTGACACAAAAGCCCTGCAGCCTCCCCAAGCAAGCACCCTGGATGTGTAGGAACTGTTTACAAAGCACCCCCCATCCCCAGCTTGCAAAGGATGCTGCTCACCCCCAGGACCAGCCGTGGGCCCCCTGCGCTTGTGATGCTCCCACAGAGCAGTTCTGCTTTTGGGTTATTGGACCTTTGTAGCATTAACATTTCCCCCCCGAATCTCTGTATTTTTTAACTCTCCTGCGGTGCGTTGAGGTGTGAGAGCAACGTTCGGGTCTGGATGGTGCTTCCCGAGCGTTCTCCAATAAAGTAACACTATTTTCTTGAGCACTTGCTTGTGCTGCCTGTGTGAATGGGGCAGGGCAAGGAGTGGATGAGGGAGTGGAGAAGGTGAAAGAGGTTTTGAGCCCCCCCTCCCATTCTCCCTCTGGGCTGGAAGATGCGGTCCTCGATGCCCCAAAGCAGAGTGAATCCAGAGCCGGCACCGCTGGGATTGCAGCAGCTCCGTCTGCGTATAAACAACCCCCGAGCCTGTTTCCAGCTTGAATTTCCTAGAAAACCATCGTAATTGCTGGAAAAACCCAGGTGTCCTCGCCAGGGCTGCAAAACCTCGCTCCTTCCAGGGCGGAAAAGCCAAGAGATGGAGATGCCGCATCCCAAAAGGGGCCGAGCCGAGCCCCTGGGGTGCCTGCATCCCCCTTCCGAAGCGGGGGATTCAGCCTGGCTCTTGGATCTAGGGCTGGTTCTTGCAGGGAGTCTCCTGCATGGAAAGTCGAAGCCCCTGCGAGCGCCAGCGGCGCCTCTGCCCTCCGGGAGCTGGGGATTAGATCAGGAAATGAGGCACAAGCAGAGGTAAGAGGTTTCCTGACAGCCCAGCCAAGGCTGCAGTTATTAAACCAGGCTGCCTGAGCTTGGAAACGCACACAAAACACACACAGGCCTCCGAGCCCTGGGCTTGGTCACTGGGAGAGCAAAAGGGGACCCTTTGCCCCCCTGGTTTTCCCCTTTTCCCTGGGGTGTTTTGCTTGGCTGCTCCTGCCCGGGGGGTTGCAAAGTCTCTTTGATGATTAACAGGCAGCTCCTGCCCTTGGTTAGAGGTTAACAGGGCTGGGGACAGGGACAGGGCTGGGGTTCGGGACAAGCAGGAGCTTTATGGGAGCAGCTTTTGGGTGTTTGGAGTCTTTGTGGTGGTTTCATCCATCCTCCAGCCTGGAAAACCAGGTTTGACAGGAGATGGGAGCACCTTACCCCCCCCCCCCCTTTCTAGTCTGAAACTGGTTTTAGAGCAATCAGATCCCCTTTGTGCTCACACCTTGGCACGAGTGCCTGTGGGTGCAGTGGGTGCAATGGGTGCAATCATCCTCCCCATTGCTCATCCCCATCTCCAGAGATCCTCTCCTTCCACCCCAGCCCTCGAGCGCTCTCTGTTTGCTCCATTGCTGGCTTAGAACTCCCTAAAATGTGCAGGATTCCCCCCCCTCCCAGTGCTGGTTCTGTTCCCCCCCCAGGATCAGGGGGTTTATGGAGCATCCCTGGCCTCACTGGGATGCAGCCGGCATCCTGTGTGCTGCGGAAAGCCGCCAGCAAGCCGGGGGAAAGAGGGCCCCACGGTCAGCAGTGCTGGCTCCAGCACCACACAGGGGCTGCGGATCAGCTCCAGCATCCTCCGACGGGGTGGGAAAACAGGGAATTCTTGAGTTATTTTCCCTTCATCCTGGGATAAAGCTTTAAATCCGCTGCGGGGTTGCAGCATCCTCGCTGCTTCAGTGGGAGATGGAGCGCTAATGCCAAGCATGGAGTGAGGAGTGTTCTGGGGTGCCGGTATCCCAGTTTTGGGGGTTTATCTCCGTTTCCCCCAGACACCCGGGATCATGGAGCAATGCTTTGACACGACCCCTTCGTTCCCCCCACCCCACAGCAGCACAAAACCCAGCCTAAACTGTGCTCGGTGCTGCACAAAATCCTCCTCCCTCCTTGCTTTCACAATCAAAGTAGCATTAAATCCATTTCAAACTCATCCACCTGGGAAAACCCAATCCCTATCCCTGATGACCACTGCATCCCTGTGCTCTTATTGATCAGTTTGGTTTCATTCTTATCCCCCTCCTTCACAGGCAGCCGTTGGGGCGGAGGAAGGGGCCGGCTCAGGTGTGGCATTAGGACCCAGCGGATCCCCCATGTTGGAGGTAGGAGCTTTGCTTTTTGGGTTGTTTTTTAGGCTTTTAACTCATTTCGGAGTTTTGGGAAGCGCGAGAAGGGACCCGGCCGAGGGCAGAGCCAGCACCGACACCGCGAGAGGTAAGGACCAGGCGGGAGGGACCCCCCCATCCCAACCCCTGCATCCCGCATCCCCCCAGCACCCCACGGGACCAAACCCCATCTTTGGGGCTTCTGAAACCTCCTTAAAACTCCATCAGCGGGGCTCGGAAAAGCTGCTCCAACCTTTTAAGCTCATACAAAGCAAACCCACCTCATTTTTGGGGTGCTAAAAAGCCGCCAGCCATGGGGGGGGCATTTTTGCAGCCTGACAGCTGATGGAGTAGATTTTTAACCACTTCAGTCGATTTTTAACCGCTTCCCAAAGTTTCAAACTCCCACAATGCCTGAAGGGAACGGCATTTTTCCTCTTTCCCTCCTGGGATGAGGCTGTAGGAAAGGGATATTTCAGTATTTCCATGCATTTTGTGTGTGTGCCCCGGGTGGGAACGGGACCCAGATGAAACCGCGATGTGTGAAAATGGGAATGGGGGGGAAAGAAGGGCTGGGTTTTACCTTTGGTTAAAGCCCCCCCCCTTCTAAAGTGAATCCTTTTCTATTCCCTTTGTTCTCCCACCCTCTGGCAACTGGAGAGCTTGGGGAAAAGAAAAAAAAAAAAGAAAAAAAAAAGGAAAGAAAGGAAAAAGGGAAAAAAAAAGGGAGCTGGGGGAGGGGGGAACGGCTGGGGGGAGGTGGGGTTTAGCAGAATGAAAGAGCGAGGCTGTGGTGTTCTTTCTTCGGGGCTGATTGTTCCCAGATGTGCAGTTGCAGCAACATCTGGCGCGCTTGGAGCCGCTGGACCCCTGCACGGAGGGGAATGGGGCTGGGGAGGGGACCTGGGGCATCACCCCCCTCCCCTCACTGGTGCTGGTGGGGGGGAAAGGCGAAGGAGGGAGAGGAGGAGGAGGAGGAGGAGGAGGAGGTGGCCCCGTTGCTCTTTGGGCACCTGGGGGGTGAGGACGGTGTTGGTGACCCCCAGCATCGCTGCCGGGGGGCTCTGGGGGTGGTGCTGGGTGCTCCGACGGCCTCAAGCAGGAGGAGAGGAGGCCAGGGCAGACGTGACCCGACTGTCCCCGCTCCCGGCCAAGCCGTGCGGGCTCGCTCCAAGAGCTCCGTGTTTGGGGGGGGAATTCAGGGGGAATTGGGCCTCGAGAGAGGCCGCGGACGCTGCAGACGGTGCTGGGGAATGAAGGGGCTGGGGGGGGGGGGGGGGTGATCCTGAGCTGTGGGGCTGCATCCTTGGAGCCTTGGCTCCGGGTTCTGTGCCAGCACCCCACTGCTGGCAGTGCTCAAGGCCAGGTTGGACACAGGGGCTTGGAGGAAGCTGCTCCAGTGGAAGGGGTCCCTGCCCGGGGCAGGGGTTGGAGCAGAATGGGCTTTAAGCTCCCTTCCAACCCAAACCACTCTGTGGTTCTGTGAGCAATGGAGTGATGGGAGGATGATGTGGGACGCCTCCGGAGGTGGGCATCCATCTGCCCCATAGCCTTGCCCCAAGCTATCCCAGTGGGATACACGGCACCAGGTGATTTGGGGCTGCAGGATGTTGGTGCCAGCATCCCTTAGGATTCCAGTATCCGGGCACCCAGCAAAAGCCAGGCTGGGCATCTGCATTCCCTTTCTGGCACCTTGAGGTAGCCCCAGGCTCCCCTGGTTCCCTGTACCCATCCGATCCTGGCCAGGACCCAGATCCAAGGCAGGATCTAAGCCTCCAGTCCCTTTCCAAGCACCCACCAAACCCAGATCTGTGCCATGATCCCACTCATCCCTGTGCAATCCCTTTAATCCCAAGACACAATTAGCCTGGGTTAAACCCGGGTCTGAGGCTTCCATTGCAGTGGGAAGCAGATGGGACTTGCAGGGTCCCACATCCCACCACGGTGCAGCCATGGGTTGGTGTTGGAGGCAGGCTGGGTGCTTTGGTTGGCACCCACCAAACTCTTGGTTACTGTACTCCTGGTTATCAGATCCCAGCTCAGGCAGGGACCAACTGTGTGGCTTTCCCAAAGCTGGGAAGGGTCTGGAATCAGTTGTCTGGATGGAAGAGGATGTGGTGCCCAAAAGATGCAACTGTGGCGGCTGCATTTTGTCATGGGTTAGTGGTGGCCTTGGCAACGTTGGGGTAAAGGTTGGACTTGATGAGCTTAAAGGGCTTTTCCAACCTGGCTGGTTCTATGGTTCCGTGCTAGAAGGTGCTTTGGTGATGGTGAGGATGTGGTGGCTAGAAGGTGCAGGACAACATCCCTAGAAGATGCTGTGCTTTGATGATCTCGAGGTGCAGCACTGGATACGGCTCAAGACGTGGTCACTAAAAGGTGCTGCCTTTGGTGATGGTGAGGATTGGTCCTTAGGAAGTGCAACGCCACGGTGATGGTGCAGGACAATGTCCCTCGAGGATGCCACACTTTGGTGATGGTGAGGACAGGAAGGTTCTGCGCCTCGCTGATGGTGCAGGATACGGTCTCTAGAAGGTGCTGTGCTCTGGTGATGGTGAAGACCTGGTCGCTACAAGATATACTTTGGTGATCTTGAGGACATGGGGGCCAGAAGGTGCGACACTATGGTGATGGCACAGGATGTGGTCCCTAAGAGGTGTTACAGGATGGCGATGGTGCAGGATGTGGTCCCTAAGAGGTGTTACATGGTGGCGATGGTGCAGGATGCGCTCACCAGAAGGTGATGGTGAGGACATGGTCATAAGGAGCTGCCATGCTCTAATGATGGTCCCACTGACCCCACCTTCCCCAGGGTGGTCTCAATCCCAGCAGGGATGGGGAAGCCACATTCCCATCCCGGATGCTGCATCCAGCTGGGAGCTGGCGGGGTCCGGGACCCTCCTGGTGCTCCTCCCAGCACCAGGAGCAAGACACCAATGGATACCAATGGGTTTGGTCATGTCCACCCGTGCCTCAGTTTCCCTGCTCCCGGGGGGTGTCGGGAGGGATTCTCCATCCCGGCGCAGCAGGAAAGCCGCCGTGCTCCATTCCCAGCAGCCAAACACGTTCAGTTGGATCTTAAAGGAGCTTTGTGGGAGAAGTTCTCCTTTTTTCCCCCCCGTTTTCCCCCCTGGAGCTGGTTTGGGATGATGGGAATTGCGCCGGCGTCCCCACCAGCCACCACTGGGACCGGGGTTCCGGCACAGCCGGCTTTGGTCCGTGCTCCCGCCAGGGCAGACAGACCTTGACATGGAATCTCGCTTGGGAAGCGCTGGGAAGCCGCAAGCAGCCAAAGCTGCCACCCCCAGCGCGGGATTTCTCTTGCAAGCGGGTTTTTCCCTCCCCGGATCTCCACATCCCATTGGATTTAGGGCATTCCCAAGCACACAGAGCATCCCCCAGCACCGGGGACCCCCCAGATAATCCCTTTCCCGAGGAGCAGGGCTGAAAATCCCGGGCATGGAACCCCAAGTGACTGGGGGGGATCCAGACTCCCCCCCCCATGGCAGTGATTCAGACATTCCAGCATTTCTCATCCCCCCTCATGCTGCCCGCGGGATCTTTGAGGGTTTGGTCCTTGCAATTCCCGCTGGAAGCCCGGTTTTGGGGAGGTTTCTTCATTTTCCTGGGGTTTGGGTGGGTTTTTGAGCCAATTCCCGAGGACAACGAGCCGGGAGGGGGGGGCCTGCTATAGGGGATGGAGACTGGAGGGGTCTGGGATCTGTGTCCCCTGTTCCCTAATCCCTTTGCTTGTCCCCTCGGCCCCATCCAGACTCCGGCTGCATCCCGGCCCGCGCTGCCCCTCCATCGCTGCTGTCAGGATGAGAGCGCTCGGGCTCTTCCTGCTGTGTGTGCCAGGTGAGTGTCCCCAAGGCGAGGCGACCCCAGGAGCCACCCTTGGGCGCTGCAGCCATATGGGGCAAGCATCGCCCCATCGCCTCCTGCACCCCAAAACTAGCCCCAACCCCCAGTTTAGGCTCCTCTTTATGCTTCAGGGTGCGGGGTACCGGGGGTCTGGCACCAAGCGCATCCCTCCTGCTTGGGGACATGGAGGTGGCTGGGATAACAGCCAGAGAAGTGGTGATTGGTGACCCCCGGAGGGGCTGGCAAAGGCGGGATGGAAACAAGGAGGGAGGCGACGGAGCCGGGAGCCAGGAAAACTTTGGGTGAAACCAGCTCCACACAAAGGGGAGGGAGCAGATGGAAAACATTAAGCAGTTGAGTCCGAAGGAGCCTAGGAAGGAGGGGGCAGCATGGGGGAGAGTGGGCAGAGAAGATAAGTCCCATCCCAGCATCATTCCCACTGCTGATGGATGGAGGATAAGGAGGGATGCGGCATCTGGATAGACCATGGGGCATCCCTGCCCTGCCCTGGGGATGGGAGTGACCTGATCCCCGCTTCCAGCAGCACTCTGCCTGTGTGATCCCATCATCTCATGCACAGTGGCCTCTGAACACCACTTTCCCCCCTGGATCCGTGGCTGGATTAGCTCCCAGGGTCTCCATAAGGGTTATAGGGGATGCCCGGGGTGTCAGGAGCATCACTGGGGTCAGCTGGATGCAGGATGGGCAGGGTCCTGGTACCCAGGTGCTGCAAGACATCGGGATCATCCCCAGCTGTGCCTGGACAAGGCAGGAATCACAGCTCCCCCATCAGTGAGCATCCCACCTTCCTCTCCCTCCTCCTCTCCAGGCAGCGTGTCCCTAAGGACAGCTCTGGGATGGTATTTTGGGGGATGATGCAAAGGAGGAGAGGTGGAGGCAGAGCAGGGAACCCCCATCCGGGCTGGGGGTGCCTGTGCCCCTCTAAGTGATGCTTCCCCCCTGGCTCTTGCATCCCAGCAGCGCTCCTGGTCCAGGCGCAGTACAGCAGGTTTGAAGGCATCACCTACCCCGAGCCGGTGCAATATTCCCAGTACGACCAGCAATCAGGTTAGAGCTCCCTGACCCGGGAGAGGCTTCACCCACCTCCCTCCTGCTCCTTTTCCTCCCTCTTTTTGCTTCCTCTGGCTAACGCCACCAATCTGATGCCTCTTCAATGCTCTTTGCTCCATCCCTTTCCTCCTGACACTTCCAGCCTCCTCCCAACCCACTCCCACCTCTCTCCTTGTAGATGTTCTTCTCCTGTCCCCTTCTACCAACTATTCATTAAGGCTTTATTTTTACCCCCCTGCCGTGGGATGTTGCCCCATTCCTGGGGTGGCTGGGGGGGGTTCTCCCATCACTCAGACTGGCTGCAGATACGGGGGGGGGGATCATGGCTCAACTGGCCCTGATGGGGGGTGTTTTGTCCCTAAATCCCACCCTCAGCCCCTGCTGTTTTCCGTTTTATTCCCCAGAAATTCAGGATTACTACGACTATCACGGTAAGTGGTTTCCCTGCGGGACGGCGGATGGGGGGGAGCAGGATTTTGGGGGGTGCCCGCACTGTCCCTCTCCCTGCAGATGTCACCCCCCGTGCCCCTGAGGAGCAGTTTCGGTACCAGTCCCAGCAGCAATCCCAGCAGGAAGTCGTGCCGGCTCCAACCCCAGGTGGGTACCACCATAAGGATGCTCCAGCCCCAAAACCCAGGCAAAGATGCTCTGCTCCATCCCTAAATGTCGTGTCCGTCTGTCCCGTCCCCCCCCCATTCAATCTCCCCACAGCTGCTGTCCCCGAGACTGAGCCCACGGAGCCAGGACCCCTTGGTGAGTCCTTGTCCCCCCTCCCTGTCCCCACCTGGGGGGGTTCATCCTGCCTTTCATCCCAGCTGGGGTAAGGATGCGCTTCCACTCTCACACCCGGGGTTGAAGATGAGGACTGGGAGAGCACTGGGTTAGAGTTGAGTGGATGCTGAGCCCGTCCCCAGGGCGTCAGGCCTCATCCCTATGGATTTACCCTTTTCTCCTTGCAGACTGCCGGGAGGAGCAATACCCCTGCACCAGGCTCTACTCCGTGCACAAGCCCTGCAAGCAGTGCCTGAATGAGATCTGCTTCTACAGGTGAGCAGGGATGGGAAGGGGTGGGGGGGGAGCTTCCCTAACCCCTCTATTTTGGGGACCCCCCCGTTCACTGACACCAACCCCATAACCCCTTCATCCAGCCTCCGCCGGGTTTACGTGATCAACAAGGAGATCTGCGTCCGCACCGTGTGCGCCCACGAAGAGCTGCTGCGAGGTAAGGATGGGCTCATTCCCATCCCGATCCCCTTTATCCCACGGTGATGCGGGCTGGATAATCCCAACAACCCCACCAAATCGCACCCCATGGGCTGCATTATCGAAGGGGCTGCCCCCCCCCCCTTTGTGGGCTATGACATCCCAATGGGATGCGCGTTGTTTTCCCACCATTCCCGGCTGATTCCCCCTCTCCCGCAGCCGACCTGTGCCGGGACAAGTTCTCCAAGTGTGGGGTGATGGCCACCAGTGGGCTCTGCCAAACCGTCGTCGCCTCCTGCGCCCGCAGCTGCGGCGGCTGCTGAGCTCCGGGGCCCCCCCCCAATCACCGGGACCCCCCGAAACCCCCTTCCCCATCCCTGGATCCTGGTCTCCCGGGTCCCCGTCCCGCTCCGAAGCCTCCTCACATGGTGCTAACGAAACGGTGCATGAAAGAACATAAGAAAAGGTCCATTTTTGTGCACATAATAAGGAAAAAAAGGGGGGGGGGGTATTATTTTTATGACTTTCTTTATTATATTGTAAAAGGGGGGGCGGCGGCAGCCCCCGTCACCCCGTTTTCTATGTAGAGTATCCAAGAGATAAAGCGGAAGGGTCACTCGGCTCCAGACTCCTTACTGGGGGGGGAACCTCGTATTTTGGAGTGGGGGGATCTGATTTATTTGAAGGAGGGGCTGGTTATTCCAGGGCGGGTCCAATTTGATGGGGAGGGTTCAATTTTGGGGGAAAAGGCTCTGATTTGGGGGGATTTCTGATTATTTTGGGGGCATTCCTGATTTTTTTTTTTTTTGGGGGGGGGGAATTTCTGATTCGAGGGACAGATTTCTGGTTGGATTTGTGATTTGATGGAGGATTTCTGATTTACTTGGAGGGGGTCCAATACTGGGATCGAAGGCTCGGAGTTTGGGGTGAATTTCTGATTTTGGGGTGAATTTCTGATTTTTGGGGAGGATTTCTGATTTTTTGGAGGATTTTCAATTTATTTGGGGGGTGTCCATTTTTGGGGGGGTGATGGCTCCAATATTGGGGTAAAGGGCTCTGATTTGGGGAGGATTTCTGCTCTTTTAGGGGCATTTCTGAATTTTTGGCAGGATTTCCAGGCTGGGGAGGGGAATTCCTGTATTTTGGTGGGGATGATCCAATTCTGGGGGCATTTCTGGTGTTTTGAGCAATCCCAACCCTGTGCACAGGAGGAAGGGCTGGGGGATGTGAGTTTGGGGTGCTTTAGGGCGTTTTGGAGCATCTAAAATGAGTAATTTTGGGGGCGTTTGGTGGGAAATAGCACCACTTGGAGAGGGCTTGGTTTGGTGTAGGTGTGTTTGGGGCACATTTCTGAGTCTCTGAGACCAAATAGGGGGTGTTTGGGGTTGATTTTGGGGTGCCATCAGTTCCCCTGGAGCAGGGTGGTGTGTGGGGGGGGGGTCTCTGTTTGGGTGTTTAGGGTTTGGGCTCCCCTATAGATGGAGGGTGGAGGTTGGGGTTCAGGTCACTTACAGGTACTAGTGTGGGCAGCTCTTCATGTATAGTGTGTAGGTCTTATATAGCATGCAGCTCTCATATATAGCACACGGCTCTTCATATACAGCATGCAGCTCTCATATATAGCATGCAGCTCTCATATATAGCACACAGCTCTTCATATACAGTGTGCAGCTCTCACATATAGCACATGCAGCTCTCATATATAGCACGAAGCTCTTCATATACAGTGTGTAGGTCTTATATAGCACGCAGCTCTCATATATAGCATGCAGCTCTCATTCACATTGAGAGTGTAGGTCTTATATAGCACGCAGCTCTCATATATAGCATGCAGCTCTCATTCACATTTGAGAGTGTAGGTCTTATATAGCATGCAGCTCTCATATATAGCATGCAGCTCTTCATGTATAGAGTGTAGGCCTTATATAGCATGCAGCTCTTCATATATAGTGTGTAGGTCTTATGTAGCATGCAGCTTTTCATATATAGCATGCAGCTCTTCATATATAGTGTGCAGTTCATATATAGCCTACAGCTCTTTATATATAGTGTGCAGCTCTCATATATAGCATGCAGCTCTTCATATACAGTGTGTAGGTCTTATATATAGCATGCAGCTCTTCATATACAGTGTGTAGGTCTTATATAGCACGCAGCTCTCATATATAGCATGCAGCTCTCATTCACATTGAGAGTGTAGGTCTTATATAGCACGCAGCTCTCATATATAGCATGCAGCTCTTCATATATAGTGTGCAGTTCATATATAGCATACAGCTCTTTATATATAGTGTGCACCTCTCTTATATGCCATGCAGCTCCTATATAGCATGTAGCCCTCTAACATAGCTTGCAGGTCTCATAGCATGCAGCTCATTTCTACAGTGCATAGGTCTCACACTGCAGGCTGCTGTCTTATGCAGTGTGCAGTTCATCTATAGGGTGAGCTCTCTTACACAGTGGGTAGCTCTCAGATGTAGTGTGCAGCTCTCTTATTCAATGCATAGCTTGCTTATATAGCCTGTAGCTCATATATGCGGTGTGCAGCTCATACACAGTTCATAGCTCTCAGATCTAGTGTGTAGCTCATATATGCTCTTATATATAATCTAATATGCTCTCATATATAGTCTTACATATGCTCTTCTACAGTGTGTAGCTCTATTACACAGTGTGCAGCTCATACGTAGTGTGCAGCTCTTGTCTATACTGTGCAGCTCTCCTATGTAGTGTGCAGCTCTCCTGCAGTGCATAGCTCATGTACAGAGCATGCAGCTCAGAGCATACAGTTCTCCCACAGCACATATAGGATACAGTTCTAGAGCACACCGTGCTCTTCCTTACGGTGCAGCTCTTACGCAGTGGGTCCATACAGCTCTTGTACAGCTCTCTCAGTGTGTGGTTCTCATATATAACATGCAGCTCTATACTGGCCATACCCCTCTGTTGAGCAGCTCTGCAGGGTCAGAAGATCTCCCATAGTGTGTAGTTCTCTTACAGCACATAGCTCTTATATAGAGTGCAGATCTTACACAGGCTGCAGGTCTCATATCATACAGAGCCCTATAGTGTGCCTCTCTCATGTAGGGTGCAGTTGGTCTATACTCCAATTCTTCTATAGAAATTAGTCCAGGGGGGTTCTGCATTGAGTTTTCTCTGTCGTTCTCCCCCATCCCATCCCATCCCATCCCATCCCATCCCATCCCTATCCCCATCCCCATCCCTATCCCTGCACAGCTCACGGCCTCAGAGGCACAAGGGATTCATCCTTCTTTGGGGCTCAATCTTCCCCAGAGGCTTAAAACAAGGAGAGGGAGGGCAGCAGCACCCCAGAGGATGCTGCTTAATGGCTCCAGTGCTTCTCTGCAGCTCCCCTCTAATGTGGGGGTGCTCATGGTAATAGTAACAATAATAATAGCAAAATATTAATTATTATTATTTATTAATGCATCTTATTATTTATTATTGATTATTATTACTTATTAAGGACCTGAATCAATCCCACTCTCCCAATGGACATCCCTTTGGGCATCCCAAAACACTGATGTCCCCCCAAAAATACACCCTGTTGGGCTTCCAATTTGGGGGTCTCCACATTGAATAGGGACTGACCAGGATCAGGGCAGGGGGGTTTGGGTACCTGACCTCAGGCCATCCGGTAGCACCAGTAAAAACCTCAAACTCCAAAAATAGTGGTATAAAAATCCCTCTATTTGCTAAAAATCAGATCAAAAGCACCGACCTAGAGGAGTTTTTTGGTTAGAAAAAGGGGAAAATTAGGATCCAGTGAGTGCTGGGAATTGTGAAACATCACGGATTGGGGGGCATTAATCAAGTAGCTTGGCTGGTGAAGGGACAGGGCTAAAAACCAGGAGTAATTCCAAACCTTTTGTTAAAAATAGCCATAAAAAAATGGGAAAACCCACCCGATTTGTATCAAAAATACACAAGTGTCATCTTGTTGGGAAAGTGCCAGAAAAGGGAATGATGAGACACAAACAGATGTGGGGTTTGAGCACAGGGATGGGGAATACTTCCTCCCTCATGTGTGCGATGAGTTGCGCCGGTCTCTGCGGGCGGCAGAGCATCACAGAGCAGTTTGGGTTGGAAGAGACCTTCAGAGCTCATCGAGTCCAACCGCCCTGCAACGAGCAGGGACATCTTCACCTAGAGCAGGCTGCCCAGAGCCACATCCCATGGATGGGTCCACGGAGGCTCCTTAGATGCTGGTGGGGTGACGGTGGAGCTCCTGCCCCTTCAGCAGCGCGATCTGGAAGGTGGGGTTGGGATGAGATGGGCACATGAGGCTGTCACCCCCCCCCGGAGTGTCCCCCCCTCACCTGCTCCTCCAGGCCATGGATGCGGTGGTGACGGATGCGCTCCCGAGCCTCCAGCACCGGAGAGGGCCTGGAACTCGGTGGAGATGGGTGCTCCAGCGCCAGCGCCTGCATGGGGAGCGGTGGTGTCACCCCAGCCCCAGCCCAGGGCAAGCACCAGCATCTTTCCAACAGGGAATGAGCCCAAAGAGCCCAGCCACATCCTAGGGCAAGTATCAGCATCCCTGGGAAGCACCCCTAAAAGAGCCCAGCCCCATTCCCACAGAAGCACCACCATCTCCCCAGGGGGGAGGAAGTCCCCGAAAGAGCCCAGCACCATTCCAGGGCAAGCACCAGCATCTTCATAACCTGGGAAGCACCCCAGAAAGAGCCCAGCCCCATCCCAGTACAAGCACCAACACATCCCTTCATGCTGGGATGAGCCCAGCACTATCCCGAGGCAAGAACATCCTCTCCCCAAGTTGGAATAAGCCCCCAAAGGAATCCAGCACCATCCAAGTGCAAGTCTCAGCACCTTTCTTCATGATGGCATAAGCCCAGCACCCTCCCAGTACAAGCACCAGCACCTTCCCAGCCTGGAAGAAGCCCATAAAAGGCCCCAGCACCATCCCAGGGCAAGCACCAGCACCTCCCTTCATGCTGGGATGAGCCCAACATCATTGCAGAGCAAGCACCAGCATCTCCCCAGGCTGTGAAGCACCCCAAAAACAAGATCATCCCCATCCCAGGGCAAGCACCAGCACCTCCCTTTATGCTGGGATGAGCCCAGCATCAACCCAGAGCAAGCACCAGCATCTCCGCAGGCTGGGAAGAAACCCAAAAATAAGCCCAGTGCCATTCCAGGGCAAGCACCAGCATCTCCTTCATGCCTGGTTGCACCCAGCATCGTTGCAGAGCAAGCATCAGCATCTCCCCAGGCTGTGAAGCACCCCAAAGATGAGCCCAGACCCATCCTAGTACATGCACCAGTATCTCCCCAGGCTGGAAGAAGCCCATAAGAGGCCCCAGCATCATCCCAGGGCAGGCACCAACATCTCAGTTCAAGCTGGGATGAGCCCAGCATCGTTCCAGTGCAAGCACCACCATCGCCCCAGGCTGTGAAGCACCCCAAAAACAAGACCAGCCCCATCCCATTGCAAGCACCAGCACCTCCCTTCATGCCAGGATGAGTCCCCATCCCCACCCCGCTGCAAGCCACCGGTGGGGCCGGGGGCTCCACACCAAGCGGGTGGGCAGCACCCGCTGCATGGCACCCACCTGCAGCATGCGCACGCGCTGCTGCGCCTCCGCCAGCTCCTGCTGTGCTGCACGCAGGGAGCGGTGCAGCCGGCCCTGCTCCGCAGAGAGCCGCAGCGAGGACTCCTGTGCCTCCAGCTTCTCCCGCTCCACCTGCGGGGAATGCATGGGAATAGAGCAGTGAGACAGGTATTGGGACATGGGAATGGAGCAGTGAGAGATACAGGACATGGGAATGGAGCAGTGAGGGATACAGGACATGGGAATGGAGCTGTGAGAGATACAGGACATGGGAATAGAGCAGTGAGAGATACAGGACATGGGAATGGAGCTGTGAGAGATACAGGACATGGGAATAGAGCAGTGAGAGATACAGGACATGGGAATAGAGCAGTGAGGGATACAGGACATGGGAATGGAGCTGTGAGAGATACAGGACATGGGAATAGAGCAGTGAGAGATACAGGACATGGGAATGGAGCTGTGAGAGATACAGGACATGGGAATAGAGCAGTGAGAGATACAGGACATGGGAATAGAGCAGTGAGGGATACAGGACATGGGAATGGAGCTGTGAGAGATACAGGACATGGGAATGGAGCAGTGAGGGATACAGGACATGGGAATGGAGCAGTGAGGGATACAGGACATGGGAATAGAGCAGTGAGAGATACAGGACATGGGAATAGAGCAGTGAGAGATACAGGACATGGGAATGGAGCAGTGAGGGATACAGGACATGGGAATGGAGCTGTGAGAGATACAGGACATGGGAATAGAGCAGTGAGAGATACAGGACATGGGAATGGAGCTGTGAGAGATACAGGACATGGGAATGGAGCTGTGAGAGATACAGGACATGGGAATAGAGCAGTGAGAGATACAGGACATGGGAATGGAGCAGTGAGAGATACAGGACATGGGAATGGAGCAGTGAGAGATACAGGACATGGGAATGGAGCAGTGAGAGATACAGGACATGGGAATAGAGCAGTGAGAGATACAGGACATGGGAATGGAGCAGTGAGAGATACAGGACATGGGAATGGAGCTGTGAGAGATACAGGACATGGGAATGGAGCAGTGAGAGATACAGGACATGGGAATGGAGCAGTGAGAGATACAGGACATGGGAATGGAGCAGTGAGAGATACAGGACATGGGAATGGAGCTGTGAGAGATACAGGACATGGGAATGGAGCTGTGAGAGATACAGGACATGGGAATGGAGCAGTGAGAGATACAGGACATGGGAATGGAGCTGTGAGAGATACAGGACATGGGAATGGAGCTGTGAGAGATACAGGACATGGGAATAGAGCAGTGAGAGATACAGGACATGGGAATGGAGCTGTGAGAGATACAGGACATGGGAATAGAGCAGTGAGACAGGTATAGGGACATGGGAATGGAGCAGTGAGAGATACAGGACATGGGAATGGAGCAGTGAGAGATACAGGACATGGGAATAGAGCAGTGAGACAGGTATAGGGACATGGGAATGGAGCAGTGAGAGATACAGGACATGGGAATGGAGCAGTGAGAGATACAGGACATGGGAATGGAGCAGTGAGGGATACAGGACATGGGAATGGAGCAGTGAGAGATACAGGACATGGGAATGGAGCAGTGAGTGATACAGGACATGGGAATAGAGCAGTGAGACAGGTATAGGGACATGGGAATAGAGCAGTGAGAGATACAGGACATGGGAATAGAGCAGTGAGAGATACAGGACATGGGAATGGAGCTGTGAGAGATACAGGACATGGGAATAGAGCAGTGAGGGATACAGGACATGGGAATGGAGCAGTGAGGGACACAGGACATGGGAATGGAGCAGTGAGTGATACAGGACATGGGAATAGAGCAGTGAGACAGGTATTGGGACATGGGAATGGAGCAGTGAGAGATACAGGACATGGGAATAGAGCAGTGAGAGATACAGGACATGGGAATGGAGCAGTGAGAGATACAGGACATGGGAATGGAGCTGTGAGAGATACAGGACATGGGAATAGAGCAGTGAGGGATACAGGACATGGGAATAGAGCAGTGAGAGATACAGGACATGGGAATAGAGTAAATGAGAGATGCAGGACACGTAAAATACAGAAAATAACATATATAGTACATATGAAATACAGCAATTACATATAAATTTTATATAATATAAAATATAGCAGATTGACTAATATATAGGAGATTATACATATAGAATCACAGAATCATAGAATAGTCAGGGTTGGAAAGGACCTTAAGATCATCTAGTTCCAACCCCCTGCCAGTTTGTATATAATATAAAATATAGTTGGTGATTGGTATCATATATTGCAGATAATATATGATATAAGCCACATAGACTCTATATACTATAAAATACAGCAGATTGCAGATTTAATGTTATATTTTATATGTGTATATATATTATACATACATTTTATATATACTCTCTATATATCCATATATAGTATATATACATATATATTAATGTAATGTATTATAGATGTATAATACTGTATAGATCTATAATAATGTATATATCATTGCAATATAAAATAGAGATTATATATACTAGAGAGTAGGTAATATATATAAAATAGAGCAGATAACACATAAAATATAGATTATAAATAATACAAAAATACATTACTTATATAATATATAGCAGATAATGTATATAATAAAATTGTAGCAGATTATATATATACACATGAGAATACATGGAATGGAACAGAATGGAATAGAGCAGACATGCGATAATACACATTATATAAAATACCACAGATTATATATATAAAATATGGTAGATTAAGACAGATATTTCACATATTTCATATATATAATACATACGTAAGTGCATACAGACCCTGTGCCTAGCACACAACATATATACAAAGCCCATTGCATATCTGTATAACGAGCTGGGGCTCGCGTTTGCCTTTGCTGCTCACCCAGCCCTGGCACATGGGTGCGTGTCCCGGCACCCCCATGGGTGCGATGCCCCCGAGGTGCCCCCTCACCTTGTCCAGGGTCTTCTTCAGGGCACCCTTGTCCTTCTCGAGGCGCAGGGCAAGGCGCTCGGCCTCCCGCCGCTCCCGCTGCGAGCGGGCCAGGGCCTGCTGCAGGCTGCTCACCCGCTGCTGCAGCCCCCCCTGCTGCTCCTGCAGCCCCCCGTGCTCCTCCTGCTGCCGCTGCAGCAGCGCCTGCGGGCCGGGAGCATGGCCATGGGCACGGGGAAAGGGATGCTGGGCTCTGGGGCGTTCCAGAGGGTAAGCAAGGGGAGGGGGAAGGGATGCTGCACGGGGGCAATAGGGTGCTGGGATGAGCAGCACCCCTTCCCTCCTTTCCTGGAGGGGTTCAAGAGGGTTCTAGGGCTCTAGAGGAGTCCACAGGGCGATGCAAGGGGGGACAAAAGGTGCTGTATGGGAGGGCAAAGGGGTGTAGGGTGCTGCGTGGTAGGGTTAAAGAATGCAGGGAGCTGTATGGGACAATAGGGTGCTGCATGGGGAGGTTAAAGGGTGTATAGGGGAAAAGGGTGCTGGGGCTTTAGAGGGGTCCATAGGGTCATGCAAGGGTGGCGATGCAAAGGATGCTGCATGGGGTGGGGCAATAGGCGCTGCATGGGGTCAAAACAGGCTGGATGGAGCAGGCAATGGAGCTGCACGGAGGCAAAGGACAGCGAACGTGGGGAACCCAGCATGGAGGGGAGCCCCCCCCCCCCGGCCCTCACCTCCTGTTGCTGCTGGATCTGCGCCTCCAGCTCATCCCTGCCCCGCTGCAGCTCCTCCCGCTCCTGCCGCAGCTCCTGCAGCTGCTCCCGCAGCGCCGCCTTCTCCTCCCTTGCCTCGGCCAGCGCCCGCCGCGCCACCTCCAGCCCCTCCTGCAGCGTAAGGACACGGCAGTGACCCCCCAACTCCCCGGCACCCGCACCCCGCGGGTACCCGCACCCAAGGGTGCTCACCCCACCTGCAGCGCCCGGCGGTCCTGCTCGCCCGCGGCCAGCGCGCTCCGCAGCTGCAGCAGCCGCTCGTGGACCACGGCGCCATCGGCCGCAGCCGCAGCAGCATCCTTGGAGCCGGTGTCCGTCAGGGCCGTGCTCAGGCGCTGCATCGCCTGCTGCAAGGTGCCGGCGCGGTGCTCGCTGTCTGCCAGCTACAGCCAAAACACCGAGAGCAGTGAATGCACCGGTTAACGTTCATCTGTGCCATGGGGATTGAGAGGAACTGATGAGGAAGCCAAGTGTAAGGTCCTGCATATGGGTCGGAGCAGCTCCAGGCACAGCTCCAGGCTGGGGGAGATTGGATGGAGCAGCCCTGAGAAGGACTGGGGGTGTTGGTCAGTGAGAAGCTCCCCATGACCTGGCTTCAGTGAGTGCTTGAGCCCAGAACCCCCCTGTGCTGGGCTGCACCCCCAGAGCGTGAGCAGCAGCTCAGGGAGGGGATCCTGCCCCTCTGCTGTGCTCTGGGGAGACCCCCCCTGCAGCCCTGATCCAGCTCTGGGGCAGCAGCACAAGAGGTACATGGAGCTGCTGGAGCGAGGCCAGAGGAGGCCATGGAGATGCTGCGAGGGCTGGAGCAGCTCTGCTCTGGAGCCAGGCTGAGAGAGCTGGGCTGGGGCAGCCTGGAGAAGAGAAGGCTCCTGAAGGGGAGACCTGAGAGCAGCTCCAGTGCCTGAAGGGGCTGCAGGAAACCTGGAGAGGGGCTTGGGACAAGCGATGTAGGGACAGGCCAAGGGGAATGGCTTTAACCTGCCCGAGGGGAGACTGAGATGAGCTCTTAGGCAGAAGCTCTTCCCTGTGAGGGTGCTGAGGCGCTGGCACAGGGTGCCCAGAGAAGCTGTGGCTGCCCCATCCCTGGCAGTGTTCAAGGCCAGGTTGGACACAGGGGCTTGGAGCAAGCTGCTCTAGTGGAAGGGGTCCCTGCCTGCGGCAGGGGTTGGAGCTGGATGAGCTTTAAGGTCCCTTCCAACCCAAACCTGTGATTCTATTCAACTCTATGTCCCTGTTGGATACCTGTTTCTGCAGCAGCTCAGCATGATCCTGCATCGCCTGCACCTCCGCCTGCCGCTCCCCCAGGGCCGTGCGTGCGCGCTGCAGCTCACCCTCCAGCACCTTCTGCTGCAGCTCCAGGCGCGAGCTCCTGCTCTCGGCCACCTCCAACCTCCTCTTGGCATCCTTGAGCTCTCCGGCTCGCTCCGCGCTCACCCTCTCCTGCAGGATGGCGCGCTCAGGGATGGGGATGCAGGGCAGGATGCAGCCCACACGGCGATGCTCACCTGCATGGCGCGGCGCTCGCCCTCGGCAGCGCGCAGGCTCTGCTGCAGCGCAGCCACCTTGTCCTGCAGCGCCCGGCGCTCCCGCTCGCCCCGCGCCAGCGTCTCCTCCTGCAGCAGCAGCGCTGCCTGCGCGCTGCTCAGCTCCCCGCCGCTGCGGCGCCCTGCAGGGATGCAGGGCAGGGGTTACCCATTGCATTGGGATCGATGGAAGGTGCACGGGGAGGGGGGGTGTCACCACTTTTAGTGGGGATGCAGGGATCTATAGGGATGCACAGGGGGATTTACCCATTTTTCTGGGGTTCACAGGGATGCAAAGGGGTTTATCGGGGTTTATAGGGGATGCACAAGGGGGTTTACCCATTTTCTTGGATTTATGAAGGATGCACAGGGGATTTTACCCATTTTGTTGTGATTTATGGGGGATGCACACGGGTTTACCCATTTTGGTGGGAATTTACAGAGTCTGCAAAGAGGGTTTTACCAGCTTTAATGGGCTTTACAGGGATGCAGGGGGGTTTACAAGGATTTATGGGGGATGCACGGGGGTTCAACCACTTTCAGTGGGGTTTAGAGGGATGCATGGGAGCTTTTACCACTTTACTGGGGTTTAAAGGGGATGCAGGGTCGGTACTGGGATCTACGGGGGACGCACAAGGATTTTATCCATTTTATTGAGATTTAAGGAGTCTGCACAGGGAGTTTTACCAGCTTTGCTGGGGTTTACAGGGATGCAGGGGGGTTGTTCTGGGATTTATGGAGGCTGCAGAGGGGGTTTACCAGTTTCTGTGGGTTTTACACTGATGCATGGGGGCTTTTACCACTTTTACTGGGGTTCAAAGGGGATACAGGGGCAGTTTCACCAGGGTTTACTGGGCAGCATTGGGGTTTTACCAGGGTTCATGGGGTTTCCAGGGGGGGACAGACCAATTGTACCAGGATTTTGAGGCTGTGCATGGAGGAAATCCCACCCATTCATCACCCTCCCTGTGCCTCAGTTTCCCCACTCATTGGTGAGGCTCCAGCATGGAATAGATCACCCCAAACCCCACAATTCAGAGGGGATTCCTCCCCTCCAAAACCCCATCTCCCCCATCACCTTCCTCACTCTCATCCACCAGCTTCTGGAGCTGCTGCATCCGGGCACTGGTGCTGTCCCGCTGCTCCTCTGCCTCCGCCAGCCGCCGGCCCAGGCTGCCCACCTGCACCCGCAGCTCCTCCTGCGGCAAGAAAATGGGGTGAAAAAGGGGCTTTTTGGGTGCGATGGGGAAGGGAAGGGGAGGAAAGGGAAGCGGGGATGGTACCCGCTCCCGCTGCGCATCCTGCAGCTCCCGCAGGAAGTCCCGCAGCGCTGCCCGCACCGCCTCGGGCTCGGATGCTGCATCGGGGTCCACGGATGAGCCGGGGCTCAATGACCCCTCCAGTCCCCCACCTGTATGGGGACAAACAGGGTAGCATGGGGACAACGGGGGCAGCACCCAAGGGAGGGTGGCAAGCCGGAGTTGGATGTGCCACAGTGGGATGCACCCATGGGATACAGGGGTGTAAGAGATGGGTCCCCCATCACCCCGCTGCTCCAAGGGATGAAGCAATGGGGTATAGGAAACCCCAGGAATGTAGGAGATGGAACAATGGGGTGAGAGGGGAACACCAGGAATGGAGCAATGGGTCCTGGGGGATCCCAGGGATGCAGAGGATGGGGCAATGGGGTGATGAGGGACTCCAAGGATGAAGAAATGGGGTATGGGAGACCCCCAGGATTGGAGGGGACACAGCAAGTGTGATGGCGTGAAAGGGATGGAGCACCTGATGATGGAGATAGAGGAGATGGGGTGTAATGGGAAAGGTGTTATGGGAACCCCCAGGGATGAAGCAATGGAGCACAGGGAACCCCAAGGAAGCAGGGGATGGAGTTATAGGGTGATTGGGGAACCTCCAGAGATTCAGCGGATGGAGCAGTGGAGAATAGGAGACTCCCAAGAATGAAGTAATGAGGTATGGAGGACCCCAGAGATGCAGTAAACACAGCAACAGAATGATGGAGATGCAGGTGATGGAGCAACAGCATGAAGGGGATGCAGAGGATAGAGCAACAGGGTGATAGGGATGAAGAGGATGGAGCAAGAGGGCAATGGGGAAGGAGCAACAGGGTGATAGGGATGAAGAGGACGGAGCAAGAGGGCAATGGGGAAGGAGCAACAGGGTGATAGGGATGAAGAGGATGGAGCAACAGGGCAATGGGGAAGAAGCAACAGGGTGATAGGTATGAAGAAGATGGAGCAACAGGGCAATGGGGAAGGAGCAACAGGGTGATAGGGATGAAGAGGATGGAGCAACAGGGTGAGAGGGATGAAGAAGATGGAGCAACAGGGCAACAGGGATGCAGGGGATGGAGCAACAGTGTGATGGGGATGCAGGGGATGGAGCAACAGTGTGATGGGGATGCAGAGCTGGAACAATGGGACATGGGGAACCCCCCGGGATGCTGGGGATGGAGCACTGCAGCAGGATGCACTGCAGCAGGATGCACCCCTCTCCCCTATAAGCAAGGTACGAAGCAGCGGGGGTCCCCGGAGCCCCTCACCCTTGCCGGGGGAGCCGGCCCGAGCGCGGCCGATGCCCATGGTGCGGCGCAGGGCGGACTGGATGCCCCCCAGGCGGGTCTCGGTGGCCCGGCGCAGCTCCTCGCCACGCGCCAGCTCCGCTTCCAGCCCCTGCGCCCGGCCCTCGGCCGCGCTCAGGCGCAGGCTCAGCTCGGCCGCTTCGCCCTGCGCCGCTTCCACCTTCAGCTGCAGGTTGCGGGCATCGGCCAAGAGCTTCTTCTCGTTGCCTCGAGCCTCCTCCAGGCTGCGGGCCAGGTCCTTCTCCCGCTGCCGGAACTCGGCCTCCGCCTCCGAGAGCCGCTGCTGCAGGTGCTGGAGCTGCGGAACACGGGTGGAGATGGGGCGATGGGGAGAGGAGAGTGATGGGGTGCAAGGGGTGGGGTAATGGCATGATAGGGAACCCCCAGGGATGGAGCAATGGGGTGATGGGGGACCACCAAGGAAGCAGGAGACACAGCAGCAAGGTTGAGATGCAGGGGATGGAGCAGTGGAGTGACAAGGACCTCCAGGGATGGAGCAATGGGGTGATGGGGGTGCAGCAGTTGGAGTACAGGATAACAGAGATGGAGGAGATGGAGGGATGGAGCAATGGGGTGATGGGGGAACCCCAGGGATACAGAGGATAGAGCAATGGGTGATGGGGATGGAGGGCATGGAGGGGATGGAGTAATGGGTGATGGGGGCCCCAAGGGATAGAGCAATGAGGTGTAAGAAACCCAGGGATGCAGGACGGAGTGGTGGGGTGATGGAGACACCCAGGGACACCAGACCCAGAGTCAGGAGACAATGGGATTGCAAGACACAAACCAATGGAGGATGCAAGGGACCTCAGGGGACACAGGGCAGAGAGCAAAGGGTGATGGTGACATCAGAGACTGAGCGATGGGATAATGGGGACACCCAGGGGCATGGCATCAAACAACAGAACAGTGGAGACACCGAGGGACACAGTATGCCAGCTTTGGGGTAATGGAGATGCTTGGGGACAACAGGCACTGAGTTATGGGGGGAGGAGACAGGGACACTGGATAGGCTGGGCACGGAGCTGTGGGGTGATGGGGACGCAGAGCACTGAGAAACAAAGTTCTGGGGACACCCCCCATACACAATCACCTCCTTCCTGGCAGCCTCCGTCCCGGCCTCGCTCTCTGCCACCTTCTGCCTGAGGCCGAAGGCTTCGCGGCGGCTCTCCTGCTCCCGCTGCTCCTCCAGGGCCATGCGCACCTGCAGCTCGCCCAGCTCCCTGCTCCTCCGGCTGTTCTCACCGTCCAGGTCCTTCACCTGCCCACGGAGCGCAGGGGCACGGTGTGGGGACACCCGAAATGGATGAAGGGGGGGGGTTCTCACCCTCCTCCTCCTCCTCCTCCTCACCTGGCGGCGCAGCTCCTGCAGCTCCCGGCGCGCATCCAGGCGGGCTCGCTCCAGCTCCCGCAGCGCCGCCCGCAGCTCGCTCACTTCCCGCTCCGCAGCCGCCCGCCCGTCCTCCACCAGCGCCAGGCGCTGCTCCTTCTCCTCACCGGCACGTTTCAGGCTGCGGGCGAGGGGAGACAGGGCCGGGTCACCCACAGGGGCACTGCAGTGCCCCGAGCACCGCCCTGTCCTCAGCATCCCGCTCCAAGCCATCCCCATCCTCCAGCATCCCTCTGGTTTGGATGCTCCTCTCCAGCTACCACCCCATCAGGGCAGCCTCCACCCTGAGCGCTGCCACCCTGAACACAGAATCCCAGCCTGGTTTGGGTTGGAAAGGACCTCAAAGCTCCTCCAGCTCCAACCCCTGCCACGGGCAGGGACCCCTTCCACTAGAGCAGCTTGCTCCAAGCCCCTGTGTCCAACCTGGCCTTGAGCACTGCCAGGGATGGGGCAGCCACAGCTTCTCTGGGCACCCTGTGCCAGCGCCTCAGCACCCTCACAGGGAAGAGCTTCTGCCTAAGAGCTCATCTCAGTCTCCCCTCTGGCAGGTTAAAATCATTCCCCTTGGCCTGTCCCTACAGGCCCTTCTCCAAAGCCCCTCTACAGGTTTCTCTTTCCCCCAAAAAGTCCCTCTAAGGCACTGCCCCACCCCAAACACTGCTCACCTCGAGCAACCCCTGTAGTGAGCATCTTGCTCCAGTGAATCCTGTCCTTAGGCATCCCTCCCCATGCCCAAACTTCCATCTCCTTGTCCCCAAACACCACCCTGACCTGGAGCACCACCCTCCAAGGGATTGGACTAACCCACAGATTTCCCAACCTGAGCACCCCTGTGTCCCAAGCATTACCCCAATCACAGACATCGTTTGCCAAGGCAACACATCACCCCGAGTATCTCCTAACTGGAGCATCCCCTTGTCCTGAGCATCATCCCAACAGCAAGCACCACCCTCCAAGGTGCTGCATCACCCCCTGCATCTCCCAGCTTGGGAGCACCCTTCTCCCAACCATCACCCCAACCCTGAGCACTCAAAACACTGCATCACTGCATGCATCCCATGACCCCAAGCATTGCACCATCTCCTACATCTCCCAACTTGAGCAGCCCCTTGCCCAACCATCACCCCAACCCTGAGCACCCAAAATATGGTGCTACCCCAAGCATTGCCCTGACCCTGAGCATTGCACCACCTCCTGTATCTCCAAACTTCGGTATCCCCTTGTCCTAAGCATCACCCAGACTCTGAGCATCACCCAAACACCTCCTTGTCCTGCATATTACCCCGACCCCAGTCACCACCCCAACTCCTGCATCTCCCAACTTGAGCAGCCCCTTGTCCTGCACATCACCCCAACACTGAGCACCCAAAACACTGCACTATCCCAAGCACTGCCCTGACCCTGAGCATCGCACCACCTCCTGTACCTCCCAACTTAGGTATCCCCTTGTCCTAAGCATCACCCTGACCCTGAGTATCACCCCAACCTGACCATCACTCCAACCCCAGCACCCAAAACATTGTACTACCCCAAACGTTGCCCTTAATCCGAGCATTGCCCCACCTCCTGTATCTCCCAACTTTCGTACCCCTTGTCCTGCACACGACCCCGACCCTGCGCATCACCCTAACCTGGGCAGCCCCTTGTCCTTCACATCACCCCGACCCTCAGCATCACCCCAGCTCCTGCCTCTCCCCCCCTCGAGCACCCCTTGCCCCTCACCTGATGCGCTCGCCCTCTGCGCGGCGCAGCGCCGCCCGCAGCTCCTCGTTGGACCTCCGCAGCGCCTCCTTCTCCCTCGCCTCGTCCCCCAGCGCCCTGCGCGCCTCCTGCGCCTGCCGCCGCTGCGCTTCCCGGCCTTCCCGGCTCTCCCGGGCCTCCCGCTGCGCCTGCAGCAGCTCCCGCCGCCCCGCAGCCCGCGCCTCCGCCACCAGCCGCAGCTGCGCCCGCGCATCCTCCGCCTGCGCCGGGGCGGGAGCGGGGTGTTAGGGGCTGGGGTATTGGGGGCGGTGGGAAGGGGTCGGGGGGGTTCACCTCCCGCAGGGCTCCATCCCGCTGCTTGGCGGCTGCTGTCACTTGGTCACGGAGGGTTTTCGCCTCCCGCTCGTGCGTCGCCGCTGTCTCCTCTGCCTGCGCCCGCAAGGTGCGCAGCTCCGCTGCCAGGCTCTGCATGGGGGGGGCACAGCACCCTGAGCACCCCTGCCCCGCTTGTTTGGGATCCCGGGGGAATTGTGATGGGGATGGTGCGGGGATGGGGAACCTCGGGTACCGCACCCGAGCATCCCCATCGCCCAGGAGGCTTGCAAGGGGAAAATGGGGGCCTCGCAATGGAGAGCCTGAAAGATGGGGGGACACTGCAGGAGCTGCAAGATGGGGGGGGGTCTTGGAATGGAGGGGGTGAGCCTTGGGAAGTGGGGTTTGCAATAAGGGGGATGGCCAGGAATGGGGGATACCCAGGCATGGGGGTTTGCAATGCTGTAATGGGGGGGGGCATGGGGGAACTGCAATGATGGGGATACATGGGACACCCAGATATGGGTGGGTGTAATGGGGGAGCCATGGGAGACACCCAGGCATGGGGGAGTGGCAGTAGGGGGACACAGGGGACATCCAGTGATGGGTGCTGCAATGGAAGGGGATGCTTAGGCATAGGCGGTTGCACGGAGAGGGGACAGCCAGACATGGGGGCTGCAGTAGGGGCCATGTGGGGCTCTGCGCCACCATGGCGGGGGGGTCCCAGGACCTTCCACACCCACCTCCTCCTTCTCCTGGTGGCTGGAGACCTCCCGGCGCTGCTGCTCGAGCTCAGCCGTGGCCTCGGCCAGGCCCCGCTGAAGCCGCTGCAGTGCCTCAGCCAGGGCAGCCCTCTCCTCCTCCTGCAGCGCCAGGGCCTGTGAGGACAAGGATCAGCCCCGGCGGGGACACGGATCAGCCCGGGGGGACACCGGGGCTCAGGCTGGGGGGACATGGGGACACCCACCTGCTGCTTCTCGTTCTCATGCTGCTGCCGCATCGACGCCAGCTCAGCTGCCAGCACCTCCTGATCCCGAGAGAGCCGGACCCGCTCGGCTTCCAGCTCCTCCTGAACCCAACACGAGCAGTGAACCCAACACCAACAGTGAACCCAACGCCAACAGTGAACCCAACGCCAACAGTGAACCCAACACCAACAGTGAACCCAACGCCAACAGTGAACCCAACCCCAACAGTGAACCCAACCCCAACAGTGAGCCCAACCCCAACAGTGAACCCAACGCCAACAGTGAACCCAACACCAACAGTGAGCCCAACACCAACAGTGAGCCCAACACCAACAGTGAACCCAACACCAACAGTGAACCCAACCCCAACAGTGAGCCCAACCCCAACAGTGAGCCCAACACCAACAGTGAGCCCAAACCAACAGTGAGCACAACCCCAACAGTGAGCCCAAACCAACAGTGAGCCCAACCCCAACAGTGAGCCCAACCCCAACAGTGAGCCCAACCCAACAGTGAGCCCAACCCAACAGTGAACCCAACCCCAACAGTGAGCCCAACCCCAACAGTGAGCCCAAACCAACAGTGAACCCAACCCCAAAAGTGAGCACAACCCCAACAGTGAACCCAACACTAACTGAACCCAACACCAACAGTGAACCCAACACCAACAGTGAGCCCAAACCAACAGTGAGCCCAAACCAACAGTGAGCCCAACCCCAACAGTGAGCCCAACCCCAACAGTGAGCCCAAACCAACAGTGAGCCCAACCCCAACAGTGAGCCCAACCCAACAGTGAGCCCAACCCCAACAGTGAGCCCAACCCCAACAGTGAGCCCAACCCAACAGTGAGCCCAACCCCAACAGTGAGCCCAAAACCAACAGTGAGCCCAGCACCAACAGTGAGCCCAAACCAACGGTGAGGCCAACACCAACAGTGAGCCCAACCCCAACAGTGAGCCCAAACCAACAGTGAACCCAACCCCAAAAGTGAGCCCAACCCCAACAGTGAACCCAACCCCAACAGTGAGCCCAAACCAACAGTGAACCCAACCCCAAAAGTGAGCCCAACCCCAACAGTGAACCCAACCGTGAACCCAAAGCAACAGTGAACCCAACACCAACAGTGAACCCAACACCAACAGTGAGCTCAACCCCAGCAGTGAACCCAACCCCAACAGTGAACCCAACACCAACAGTGAACCTCCCAAAGCAGTGAAACTCCAAAAATCAGTGAACCCCAAAGTCACCAGCAACCCCCTAAAATCAGCAACTTTGCACCCCAAGAATAATCACTGCACCCCAAAAATCAGCATCGCACCACCAACATCAGCATTATGTCTCAAGAATAAGCGCAGTACCCCAAAAATTCCCCATCCCCCCAAACTCTACACCCCTGTCCCAACCCCACTGCGCTCACCTTCTCATGCTGCAGGCGGTCGAGCTCGGTGCGGTGCCCATCGCGGGCGCGCTGCAGGGCCACGGTCACCGCCGCGGTCTCAGCTGCGGCCACGGCCTCACGCCGGCTCTGCAGCTCCCGCTCCCGGTCCAGCCGTGCGGCGCCCAGCTCCGCTGCAGGGCACCCATCAGTGGGGTGTCAGTGGGGACACCCCGGGGTGTGGGGGGACAGGAGCAGGGTCACAGGGGGACAAATGGTGGTGGAGAAGAGCTTGTCATGGCCCTGCTGCAGGTGGATGAGGATGGAAGAGGATGAGGATGGGGATGGACAAGAGTGAAGACGGGGGATGGACAGCAATAAAGATGGTGGATGGATGGAGATGAAAGTGGGGATAAGAATACAGATGGAGTACAGATGGATGGTGTTGGAGATGAGGATAAACATACGAAGAACAGGGATGAGGATGATGATGGAGAATGAATGGGAATGAGGATGAAGATGATGATGGGGAATGAATGGGGATGGCACTGGAGATGACGATGAAGACTGGGATTAAGATGGGGATAGTGTTGGAGATGAGGATGAAGATAGGGATGGACCGGGATAAGGATGGGGACTGAGATAAGGATGGAGATGGGGATGAATATGGGGACCAGGGATGAATATGAGGATCAGGGATGAGGATGGGGAAGAGGATGAAGATGGGAGGTGGAAGGGGATGAAGATGGTGGATGGATGGACGTGAAAGTGGAGATGAGGATACAGATGAAGTTTGAACAGGGATAGTGTTAGAGATGAGGATAAAGATGGGATGGACAGGGATGAGGATGGGGATGAAGAGAGTGATTGAGATGAGGATGGAGATGAGGATGTGGAAGATGAAGCAGGGGTAAAAGGACAGAAGGAGATGGCCGGGGTGATGGGGACAGGGACCTCTCACCCTCCAAAGCCTCCTTGGCCTGAAGCAGGCTCCGTCCCTCAGCCTCCAGCTGCTGGTTGCGGGCATCGAGCTGGGTGAGCTGCTGCTGCAGCTGGAAGATGCTGCTCTCCAGCCCCTCCTTCTCCGACCTGCCAGAACAGCACCAGTCACACTGCCCAGAGCCACACCAGCACCAGTCACAGTGCCCAGAGCCACACCAGCACCAGTCACACTGCCCAGAGCCACACCAGCACCAGTCACAGTGCTCAGAGCCACACCAGCACCAGTCACAGTGCTCAGAGCCACACCAGCACCAGTCACAGTGCCCAGAGCCACACCAGCACCAGTCACACCAGAGCCACACCAGCACCAGTCACACAGTGCTCAGAGCCACACCAGCACCAGTCACAGTGCCCAGAGCCACACCAGCACCAGTCACAGTGCCCAGAGCCACACCAGCACCAGTCACACTGCCCAGAGCCACACCAGCACCAGTCCCAGTGCCCAGAGCCACACCAGCACCAGTCACAGTGCCCAGAGCCACACCAGCACCAGTCACAGTGCCCAGAGCCACACCAGCACCAGTCACAGTGCCCAGAGCCACACCAGCACCAGTCACAGTGCCCAGAGCCACACCAGCCACACCAGCAAGTCACAGTGCCCAGAGCCACACCAGCACCAGTCACAGTGCTCAGAGCCACACCAGCACCAGTCACAGTGCCCAGAGCCACACCAGCACCAGTCACAGTGCCCAGAGCCACACCAGCACCAGTCACAGTGCCCAGAGCCACACCAGCACCAGTCACAGTGCCCAGAGCCACAACAGCACCAGTCACAGTGGTCAGAGCCACACCAGCACCAGTCACAGTGCCCAGAGCCACACCAGCACCAGTCACAGTGCCCAGAGCCACACCAGCACCAGTCACAGTGCTCAGAGCCACACCAGCACCAGTCACAGTGCTCAGAGCCACACCAGCACCAGTCCCAGTGCTCAGAGCCACACCAGCACCAGTCACAGTGCCCAGAGCCACACCAGCACCAGTCACAGAGCCACACCAGCACCAGTCACAGTGCTCAGAGCCACACCAGCACCAGTCACAGTGCCCAGAGCCACACCAGCACCAGTCACACTGCCCAGAGCCACACCAGCACCAGTCACAGTGCCCAGAGCCACACCAGCACCAGTCCCAGTGCCCAGAGCCACACCAGCACCAGTCCCAGTGCTCAGAGCCCAGCTCCATGGCTGTGAGCACCGCTCACCCCGGTCCAGCACCCACCTGAGCCCGGCCGCCTCCTGGGCCCGATCCTGCCCGTGGCGCTGGGCAGCAGCGAGCTGCACGGCCAGGCTGGCTCCCTCCTTGGCCAGCCCCTCGCGGGCCCGGCTCAGCCGCAGCAGATCCCCCCGCAGCCGCTCCTGCTCTGCCCGTGCCTGGGCCAGCGCCTCGCCCGCCGCGCTCTGCTCCTGCACCGCCTGCAGCACAGCGATGGCACCGCTACCCCGTGTGTCCACAGCTACCCTGTGCACCCTCAGCATCCCTCCCAGTTGCCCTCTTCATCCTCCCTGTTCCCCCATGCACCCATTCCTTCCCTCCCAGTTGCCCCATGCACTATTTCCACACCCCCCCCAGTCGCCTTGCCCACCATCCTGCTGGCCCCATGCACCTTCCAAATCTCTCCCAGTTGCCTTTTGCACCCTTCTCATCCCTCCCAGTTGTCCCATGAACCATCCCAGTTGCTCATGCACCCTCTCTACCCCTCCCAAAAGCCCCATGCATGGTTCCCACTCTTCCCATTTATCCCTTGCACCATTCCAGTTCTCCCAGTTGTCCAAAGCATCCTTCCAGTTACCCTGGCATCCTCCCCATCCCTCCCAGTTACCACATTCACCATCCCAGTGGCCCCCTGCACATCCCTCCCAGTTGCCCTGTGAACAATTCCAGTTATCCCTGCATTCTCCCCATCCCTCCCAGTTGCCACATTCACCATCCCAGCTGCCCTGTGAACAATTCCAGTTACCCCTGCACTCTCCCCATCCCTCCCAGTTACCACATTCACCATCCCAGTTGCCCCCTGCACATCCCTCCCAGTTGCCCTGTGAACAATTCCAGTTACCCCAGCGCTCTCCCCATCCCTCCCAGTTGCCCTGTGAACAATTCCAGTTACCCCTGCACTCTCCCCATCCCTCCCAGTTACCACATTCACCATCCCAGTTGCCCCCTGCGCTCTGTGAACAATTCCAGTTACCCCAGCGCTCTCCCCATCCCTCCCAGTTGCCCTGTGAACAATTCCAGTTACCCCAGCACTCTCCCCATCCCTCCCGGTCACCGCGTTCACCACCCCACTTGCTTCCTGCACCTTCCACATCCCTCCCAGTTGCCCTGTGAACAATTTCAGTTATCCCTGCATTCTCCCCATCCCTCCCAGTTACCACATTCACCATCCCAGTTGCCCCCTGCACATCCCTCCCAGTTGCCCTGTGAACAAATCCAGTTACCCCTGCACTCTCCCCATCCCTCCCAGTTACCACATTCACCATCCCAGTGGCCCCCTGCACATCCCTACCAGCTGCCCTGTGAATGATTCCACTTACTCCTGCACTCTCCCCATCCCTCCCAGTTACAACATTCACCATTCCACTTATCCCTGGCATCCTCCTCATCCCTCCCAGTTGTCCTGTGAACAATTCCAGTTACCCCAGCGCTCTCCCCATCCCTCCCAGTTACAACATTCACCATCCCAATGGCCCCCTGCACATCCCTCCCAGTTGCCCTGTGAACAATTCCAGTTGCCCTGCACTCTCCCCATGCCTCCTGGTTACAACATTCACCATCCCACTTATCCCTGGCATCCTCCCCATCCCTCCCAGTTGCCCTGTGAATAATTCCAGTTACCCCAGCGCTCTCCCCATCCCTCCCAGTTACCACATTCACCATCCCAGTTGCCCCCTGCGCTCTCCCCATCCCTCCCAGTTACCCGCAGCATCCCTCGCAGTCCCCCCCGCACCTGCCCGAGGTGCCGGCGCAGCCGCAGGTGCTGGTCGCGCAGCGCCCGCAGCTCGTCCCGCAGCCCCCCGCAGCGCTGCTCCTCCGCCGCCCTGCGCGCCCGCTGCAGGCGCAGCCGCTCCAGGGCCCCCGCGCGCTGCCCGCGCTCCAGCCGCTCCCGCAGCAGCGCCAGCTCCCGCCGCAGCTCCCGCACGCTGCCGCTGTCCCGCTCCGCCTCCAGCCGCGCCAGGCCCCGGCTCAGCTCCGCCTTGTCCCGCGCCAGCCCCGCCGCCAGCTCGCTCGTCTTGGCCAGCGCGTCCCGCAGCCGGGAGCCCTCGGCCTGCGCCTCCCGCAGCGCTGCCGACAGCGACCCGCAGCTCCCCTGCGCCTGCCGAGAGACCGCAGCTGAGGGCAGCATCCCCGTGCCCAGCGCTGATGGCAGCATCCCTGTGCCCAGCAGAGAATGGAGCTGAGGGCAGCATCCCCGTGCCCAGCGCTGATGGCAGCATCCCCGTGCCCAGCAGAGAATGGAGCTGATGGCAGCATCCCTGTGCCCAGCACTGTGAACAGAGCTGATGGCAGCATCCCTGTGCCCAGCGCTGAGAATGGAGCTGATGGCAGCATCCCCGTGCCCAGTGCTGAGAGTGGAGCTGATGGCAGCATCCCTGTGCCCAGCGCTGAGGGCAGCATCCCTGTGCCCAGCGCTGAGGGCAGCATCCCCGTGCCCAGCGCTGAGGGCAGCATCCCTGTGCCCAGCAGAGAATGGAGCTGATGGCAGCATCCCTGTGCCCAGCGCTGAGAATTGAGATGATGCCAGCATCCCTGTGCCCAGCGCTGAGAATGGAGCTGATGGCAGCATCCCTGTGCCCAGCGCTGAGAATGGAGCTGATGGCAGCATCCCTGTGCCCAGCGCTGAGAATGGAGCTGATGGCAGCATCCCTGTGCCCAGCGCTGAGAATGGAGCTGATGGCAGCATCCCTGTGCCCAGCACTGTGAACAGAGCTGATGGCAGCATCCCTGTGCCCAGCGCTGAGAATGGAGATGATGGCAGCATCCCTGTGCCCAGCAGAGAATGGAGCTGAGGGCAGCATCCCCGTGCCCAGCGCTGAGAGTGGAGCTGATGGGCTCTGCACCATCCCCGTGCCCAGCGCTGAGAATGGAGCTGATGGCAGCATCCCTGTGCCCAGCACTGAGAATGGAGCTGAGGGCAGCATCCCTGTGTCCAGTGCTGAGAATGGAGCTGATGGCAGCATCCCTGTGCCCAGCACTGAGAATGGAGCTGAGGGCAGCATCCCCATGCCCAGCGCTGATGGCAGCATCCCTGTGCCCAGCAGAGAATGGAGCTGAGGGCAGCATCCCTGTGCCCAGCACTGAGAATGGAGCTGATGGGTTCTGCACCACCCCTGTGCATGGAGCTGATGGGCTTTGCACCATCTCTGTGCCCAGCACTGTGACTGGAGCTGATGGGCTGTGTGCAGGCACCCGGGACATGAGGAGGAACCTGCTGCAGGGCTGAGCCTGTTGTTTGGGGGTTGCACCACTGCATGGCCTGAGCCTGGTGCTTAGGGGTTGCACCCATTTCACTGGGGGAATAAGCCTGTTGCATGTAGGTTGCACTCACTGCACAGGGTTGCACCTGCTGCATGGCAAAGGTATGAGAGGAATGAGCCTGATGCACGGGGGGGTTGCCCCCGCTGCTTGGGGATGCACCCACTGCATGGCAGCTGCAGACTGCGTGGGGGGCACCCACTGCAGCAGGTCACGGGGGTGTCAGGGACCCACCTTGCTCAGCGCCTCGGCCAGCGCCTCCCGCTCGCCCCGTGCCACCTCAGCCTCCAGCGCCGCCTGGCTCAGCGCCTCCCGTGCCTCCAGCAGCTCCTGCTGCACTGCTGCACGCTGCACATCCAGCTCCTCCAGCTGCTGCTGGCTGCGGCAAGGCAGGGGGCAGCACACACGGGGCATGCAGCATCCATCACTGCAGCACCCGCCACTGCAGCACCCACCGCTGCAGCACCCACTCAGGACAGGGGTTGCAGCACCCACTGTTATACAGCACCCACCCAGGATAGGGGTTACAGCACCCACTACTGCAGCACCCACCCAGGACAGGGGTTACAGCACCCACTATTGCAGCACCCACCCAGGACAGGGGTTACAGCACCCACTGTTATACAGCACCCACTCAGGACAGGGGTTACAGCACCCACTATTGCAGCACCCACTCTAATACAGCACCAACCCAGGATAAAGGGTACAGCACACACTATTGCAGCACCCACCCAGGACAGGGGGTGCAGTACCCACTACCGCAGCATGCACCCAGGACAGGGGTTACAGCACACACTATTGCAGCACCCACCCAGGAGAGGCGTTGCAGCACCCGCTATTATACAGCACCCACTCAGGACAGTGGTTGCAGCACCCACTATCGCAGCATCCTCACAGGACAGGGGTTGCAGCACCCACCACTGCAGCACCCATCTGCACAGGGGTATTGCAACACCCATTGCAGGGGAGGCAGCACGCACCCTTGGGTGGAGGATGAGGCTGCAACACCCACTGCAGTTCTGCAGCACCCACTTGCTGAGGGTGCAGCCCCAGGTGAGGCACAGGCTGCAGCACCCCCTGTGTGTGTCCCATGTCCCTGTACCTGCGTTCCAGCTGCCCCCGGGCAGCCTCAGCAGCGCGGGCGGCCTCGTCCCGAGCATCCTCCAGCCCCTCGCTGCGGCGCTGCAGCTGCGCCCGCTCCTGCTGCAGGGCCTCTGCGCGCTGCTGCTCCCCTGCCAGAGCCTCCTCCGCACGCTGCCGATCCCTGCCGGACACATGGACATGGGGGGATGGATGGATGGACATGGCAGGGGTGGATGGGGCGATGCTCGCTGTGCCAGGATGGAGGGAGGGGCAGGAGTGAACGGGGACAGACGGAGAGATGTGAGAGATAAATGTGTAGGGATGGGTGCATGGATGGATGAGTGGGTGGGTGGGTGGATGGATGGATGGATGGATGGATGGATGAATGAATGAATGAATGAATGAGTGGATGGATGGATGGGTGGGTGGGTGGATGGATGGATGGATGGATGGAC